>NC_060269.1:23000020-23300020 GCF_021613505.1 Equus quagga
AAAAAAAAAAAAGTAGGTAATCCTCTTCATGTACCTCTTGGCCATTTGTATGTTTTCTTTGGGAAAATGTCTATTCAGATCTTTTCCCATTTTCTTTTATTTTTTTTTTAAAGATTGGCACCTGGGCTAACAACTCTTGCCAATCTTTTTTTTTTTTTCTTCTTCTTCTGCTTTATCTCCCCAAACACCCCCTGTACACAGTTGTATATCTTAGTTGCAGGTCCTTCTAGTTGTGGCATGTGGGATGCCGCCTCAACGTGGCCTGCCAAGTGGTGCCATGTCCGTGCCCAGGATCCAAACCCTGTGCCGCCGCAGCGGAGTGTGCAAACTTAATCACTTGGCCATGGAGCCGGCCCCCTTTTTCCCATTTTCTAAGTGAGTTAATATTTTTTGCTATTGAGTTTCTTATATATTTTAAATGTTAATCCCTTATCAGATATATGGTTTGCAAATATTTTCTCTCATTCAGTAAGTTGCCTTTTCATTTTGTTGATGATTTCCTTTGCTGTGCAGAAGGCTTTTCGTTTGATATAGTCCCATTTGTTTATATTTTTGTTGCCTGTGTTTTTGGTATCAAATCCAAAAAATCAAAACTGGTGCCAAGAATCTTACCTTTTATGTTTTCTTCTGGAATTTTATGGTTTCAGGTCTTACATTCAAGTCTTTAATCCATTTTGAGTTGATTTTTGTGTATGGTCTAAAATATTGGTCCAGTTTCATTCTTTTGCATACGGCTGTCCAGTTCTCCCAACATATTTATTGAGGAGACTATTCCTTCTCCATTGTATACCTTTGGCTCCTTCGTCATAAATTAATTGGCCATATATGCATGGATTTACTTCTGGGCTCTCTAGTCTGTTCCATATGTCTATTTTTCTATTCTTTTGTCAATATCACACTGTCTTGATTACTGTTGTTTTTTGATGCAGTTTGAAATCAGGAGGTATGATGCTTCCAGCTTTGTTCTTCTTTCTCAAGATTTGCTTCTCTCTATAGATTTTAGAATCAGTTTGTTGATATCTACAGAATAATATGCTGGGATTCTGATTGGGATAGCATTGAATCTATGCATCAAGTTGGGAAGAACTGACGTCTTGACAATATTGAATCTTCCTATCTACAAACATGGGATATCTCTCTATTTATTTAATTCTTCTTTGTTTTTATTGGTCAGAGTTTCATAGTTTTCCTCATATAGATATTGTACATATTTTGTTATATCTATCCTTAAGTGTTTCACTTTTGTGTGTGCTAATGTAAATAATATTGTATGCATATGTTACAACTTGTATAGGTGGCTCATAGCCCTTGGATATTCTGTTCTGTTTTTTTCAGTCTTTGTTCTCTTTGCCTTTCTGTTTTGGCAGTTTTTTTCTCTCCAAAGCCCCAGTATATATAGTTGTCTATCCTACTTGTAAGTCATTCTAGTTCTTCTGTATGGGATGCCACCACAGCATGGTTTGATGAGCAGTGTATAGGTCTGCACCCAGGATCCGAACTGGCAAACTCTGGGCCCCTGAAGCAGAGGCTGAGAACTTAACCACTTGGCTATGGCGCTGGCCCCTGTTTTGATGCTTTTTTATTTTATTTTATTTTATTTTTAAGTATACTTTTTGATGAGGAAGATTGGCCCTGAGCTACCATCTCTTGCCAATCTTCCTCTTTTTTTTTTCACCCTAAAGCCTGAATACCTAGTTGGATATACTAGTCGTAGGTCATTCTAGTTCTTCTATGTGGGATGGTGCCACAGTATAGCTTGATGAGCAGTGTGTAGGTCTGTGCCCAAGATCCGAACCGGTGAACCCCAGGCTGCTGATGTGGAGCACATGAACTTAATGGGGCCAGCCCCTTGGCAGTTTTTTATTGAACTATCCCCAAACTCAGAGATTGTTTCTTCAGCTGTGTCTAGTCTACAGATAAGCTCATCAAAGTTATTCTTCATTTATTACAGTATCTGAGCCAGTTTTAGATGTGGAATCTATTGTCTGAAGGAGAAGATGGGTCCCCATAAGCAAAAATGCTGGACTTTTACAGCAAATACATACAATAATGAGTCACTACATCATTTCTTTTAGGGATCAACATCATTTGCTGAGTTAAAGTGAGAAAATGAAATATCCCAACATGTTGAGGACCTCTCAATACGGAGTCTGAGCTCACATTGACACCTGGGGCCTGAGGCATTCTGATAGCTCCAGTTTTAGGAACATATACAGACAAGGTAAAAAATGGATTCCTAATTCAAGTGGGGCTCACAGATTTTCTTGTGGACCCAATAGCTATATTACCATTCCCAAAATATATAATACTTACAACATACTTAATAGTTGGCCAATGCTACATTTAATCCTTAGATTGTAGGATAAATGCTATAATGATGGGAAGGCCAAAGAAAAGACCCTGAAAGTGCCAGTATATAAAAATGATAGCACATTCTGGGAGGAGTGGTAGAGTTCATTACCTCTCCTAAAATCTTAAAGGTTTAAAAGAAGGTCTCCAGTCTATTCCTATTTATTTCACCAATCTGGCCCTTAAAGAAAAGAAAGAAAGAAAGAAAGTTGTATCTTGCAGAATGACAGCAGACTACCGGAAACTCAATCAGGAAGTAGCCCTATTCGCAATTGTTTGCCACATGTAATGTCTTTGTTAGATTAACATAGACTTAGTTACATTGAGTGTCGTTTGACTTGGGAAATGTGTTATTTTCCATAGCCATCAGAAATGAAGACCAGAAATAGTTCATATTCATGTGGTTTGGATAACAGTACACATTTTTGGTTTACCACAAGGCTTTTATTTAATTCCCCCATCTTCTATCATAATTTGTTCTGAAGGGACGTGAAACACCAGAATATTATACAGAACATTATAATATATCATTCGCTATAATGACTCCAACATGTTAATTGTACTGGATTTTAAAAGTGTAAAGACAATTTGTGACTTTGGTAAGACGTATGCTCCAGAGGGTAGGAGATAAAAAACAAAAATACTTTAGGTGTTCTTCACATGGGTGAATTTTTTCTTAACACCATCACAGTTTTACTCTTAGGTAAATGCTCAGTCTGAGTTCACATTAGGTAGACAAGAGGGCTGAGTGGGGAGGAAGTGCAGATCATGGGTCCCTCCCAGGGAGGCAGGGGCCACCAAGGAAGACACATAGGGTCACAAGGTGGGAGGGGGATGACTGAGCTACTAGAGTCCATTTGCGTGTGCCAGGAAGGGACAGAAAGAATCCAAATCTCCACATTCTCATGGGTGGTGCCAGAAAGCTCTGAGTGGTCCCAAGACCCCATGCCTCCTTCCCTGGGCTCTTGATGCCCGACTCCGGTCTGTTAAATACGGGAATGCTGGGGCAATCCCTGGAAAATACAGATTATTATATCGTGAAATTCTGATAATTAGGAACAAAATAAAACACCTCTTTGTCTTCTGAAGACAATATATTCTACACTTAACCTATTTAATGATTAAAATCTTTGGTAGTTTTGATTTGAGTCTAGAGCAGAAAAGTTTTTTATTCATGGCTGCAGGGCCAAAGAAAACGGCAGAAATCACATGGATTTTATGGCAATTCTTAATAAGAGGGACTTCAGCAACATTTTATGGCAAGCTCCTGCTACCTGAAACAGCTCATTGTACACCACTGGAAAAGCAGTTTCTTATGGGCTTTTCAACTCTGGCAGAGGGGTAGAACCTAATCATGAAACATCAGGTAATCTTGCAGCCCAAAGTGCCCACAGTAAGCTGAGTCTTGTCCCATGTACTAAATTGTAATACTGGGTGCTCCCTGCACTGATCTATCATAAAGTGAATGTGGTGCATATGAGATGAGGCACAAAGAAGCCCAAAGAACAGACACGTGTTATAAAAACCCTCACTATATTGTCACTATTTTTGTTTAAATATTCATTCATCTTTTAAAACACTTAAATTAAAAAAATCATACATTCTGGTAGTTATTATTCTCAATATTTTTTATTTCTTTATATGGATCCAGATTTTCATCTGATATTGATACCGACCCTGATATCAGTTTCCCCACATTAAACCCAGCATATATGGGGTTAAAACCAAAACACTCATTCCCTGCTTACTCTCTGGCTTCCTGGGCTCCAGAATCCACTATCCTCCATGGAGACAGACACCGTCAAGGACAAGCACCTGGACTATCTTCTCCCGCAAAGAGATATGGGCTGGTGGGAAAGCTCCAAGCAGCAAGGCCATATGCTGCCCCTCCCCTACCTAAAACCCCGAATAAAAACCCTTCTTAGGGAGTTTGGGATTTGAGCGTTAGCTGCCCTCTCTCCTTGCTCAGCGCTGTGCAAAAGTACAATTCCTACTTTCTTCCACCACACCCGGTGTCAGAGATTGGCTTGCTGCACAACGGGTGAGCAAACTCACTTCAGGTTCGGTAACAATATCCTGTTCCTTCTGCCTGAAGTATTTAACTTTTCTGGTTAAATAAGTAAATATCTAACTTTTCTTTTTCAATAATGTCCCGTTAATGAGGCAAGAGCCTTCTTTATACTTTACTCTATACCCGATGAACAATGAGGGTTTTGAGTCAGACTAATGGAAACAGGCACTATTCCCAGCGCTGCATGAAGGCCAGGCACTGGTCGTTGGGTGGTTCTTTTCCTGTCAAGTAGGTTCCTCAGAGCGTGTGCTGAGCAGAACCTCAGGTGAAGACTCCAGGAAGATCTTTTTCATATTTCTGGATTTCTCTCTCTCTTTCTCTCTCTCTCTGTGCAACTCTCTCTCTGGTACTTTGTCTTGAAAATATCTGCCTTAGTCTCTGCACTCTCAACTTGGTCTCTATTATTCAGTTCTACCTGGCTTCCCCCTCCTGCTCCAGAGTCTAGAAACTCTCACAAGGCAGGAAGCTGAGGCAATGGTAGGACATATGTACTTTGTCTTCTGCTTCTCAGGATCATAAGTCTTTGTTTAATGTCGAATGTTATGAAAACATTGCTTCTCATGTTTTGTCTTTTTTCTTTTTCATGTGTGAGGACAAATCCGGTCCTTAATTATTTCATCATGGCTGAAAGCAAAAGCCCATATGGTAGGATTTGGAATTGGATTGCTTCTAAACTATAGATAAATTTGTGGAAACTTCCTCTGTTAACAATAAAGGCTCTTCTGATCCTTGGTACAGGTACATTGCTTCATTTATTCTGGTTTTCTTTAATTTTCCTCATCAGCGTTTATTGTTTTCAGTAGGCAGATATTGTACATGTTTGTTAAGTTTGTTCTGAAGGCTTTTTGTTTATGCTATTAGAAATGGAGAGTCTTTTAAATTTATTTTCGTTTTCCAATTCCTTGTGTATTTTTGTATTTTGGCATTCGTATATTGACAAATTACGTTAACTGTTTTCCTTCATATGTTTGATGATCACATGGTTTTTTTGAATTTTCCTGTCATCACGGTGAATTATATTGACTGATTTTTTTCAATGTTAAAGCAATCTCATATTTCTGCAATAAATTCATTTGGTCAAGACATAAAATAATTTTTAAAATATGAATAAATTTGCTGAATTGTATCAAAGTTTTCAGTGGCTATATTCAAGAGGATTATTGGTTTCTAGTTTTTCTTCTTTTAAAAATATATATTTGGGGGAGAGAGGGATAAATAGGTGAACACAGGATTTTTAGGGCAGTGAAAATATTCTGTATGATACTATAACGGTTAATACATATTATTGTGCATTTGTCCAAACTCATAGAATGTAAAACACCAAGACTGAATCCTAAACTACAGACTTTGGGTGATTACGATGAACCAATGTTGGTTCATCAACTAACAAATTCCTGCTAATGGAAGAATGTATGAAGTTGAAAAATGTTCACTAAATAAAGGTATAATGAGTGAATGGATATCTTAAGCATCCAATATTACTGTATATGCACATCCTTAATTTACTAAAAAAATAAGTTTATGCTGCAATAGTTTTAGCAGTTATTTATTTGAAACTTAATACTTTACTATTGAATTAGTATTGTATATAGTGATTAGAGTACCAGATTAGCCTAGTCTGATGGTTAAAATTCTTTAATGGCAATAAAATACAAATAAAATACAATAAAATACAAATTGCTTAACCTGGCTTATACAGTCCTAAAGGATCTGCCCACAAAAGCACATATCTGATATCTTTCTGTACCACTCTCCCACTTGTCTTTCACTCTGATCTGTTTCTTGAATATGCCAAATATATTGCTAACTTAGCTAGTTGTTTTGCTATCTGGATTGTTTTTCTCTGCTGTCATATTATTATATCTTTCTTGTCACTCATATTTCTATATGTTGCATATTCAGAGAAACCCACTTTAATCATTAAATCAAAACCAATCACGAGATCACTATGAACCATAGCTCCCTATTTGAGTCCTCTGTCTGGCACTGATCATTTCCCGATACTTTTTTTGTTGGTCCCTCTGTTTGTTCATTTGGCTATTCCATTTGCGCTTCCATTTTAATATAAGCTGCTTAAAAACAAGGACTTTTCTTTCACATTCATTACCTACCCTACCATATGGAATGATTTCTAGGAAGATAGTAGGTATATAACTGAAATTTTGTAAACAACTGTTTTATAAAATCTCAGTTGGGCAAATAATATTCATAGAATTTTAATGGAAGAATATTTAACCTATTAATTGTTTTTGGTATCCATTTTTATCTCTGACCTAAGCAAATCTCTCAGCAAGCTCCATGGTCAGCATTGAATGATGCTATATAAAATGCTTTTAGCAGAACCACACTTTGACACTATGCCATTGGTTTAAATTGAGAAATACAATAAGAAATATGCCTTGAAGATTATTTACTGTAACAATGTGGTTGAACTCAAAATTCACTGCACTACACAATTTCTTTCTTAATAAAGACTCAGAGGAGGATTTTTCCTCCCTCTGGGTTTAATATCAAGAAGAGTTTGGGGGGCTGGACCCGTAGCCGAGTGGTTAAGTTCGCACACTCCACTGCAGGTGGCCCAGTGTTTCATTGGTTCAAATCCTGGGCGCGGACATGGCACTGCTCATCAAACCACCCTGAGGCAGCATCTCACATGCCACAACTAGAAGGACCCACAACGAAGAATATACAGCTATCTACCAGCTGGCTTTGGGGAGAAAAAGGAAAAAAATAAAATCTTAAAAAAAAAAAAAGTCATCAGCTTTAAAATGTGACATGAATATGTGTACTTGGGATCTATTAAAACAAATTAAAAGCCTTTAAAAAAAAAAGAATAATTTGGTTTCTCCAGGAAAAAAATATTGTTACTGTTTTTCACTTAAGACTTTTTCAGAAGATGATATCTAAAATGATAGTTCTAAACTATCAAGTATAGACTGTATAATAGCGTGAGTATTTGTACAGTACCTTCATTGCTTGCTAATTATTTCTACATTTTTCCACTATTTTTTACACTCCCGTCAATTGGAAGTGGGTTTTATTAAAATCATCCATAAATCCCTTTTCAAGATAGACTTTTGCATGATTTAACAATGTTTAGGACACAATTAATTTGGATATAGTTGGACCCTGTCCATGTGCCTATATATGAATAAATGTAAATAGCTTTAAAAATACAAACAGATGACAAGGTAAACATATTCTGAGTATAGTAGTACTTACTTTTGAATTAGCTGAAATTGTCAAATGTGTTATATATTTTGAAATATTGAATTATTGCATTTATTATTTTTTCATTATAACTTTGAATATTTTGCTTCTGTTGTCAAGGTAAGTAAAATCATAATTGCTACCAGGCTGACATTTTGCATACCAGCCTATGCTTGCAATTTAACTTTCTTTCAGATTTGAAACCAAGCAATTGTATTATTGTAATTATAGTCTCTATATAGTCTAATGTCTATATATTTTTGTATTTCAAATAATTTGCTGACAGTTAAAGCTTTATATGCATTATAATAATGCCACTTTAAATTTACTATGATTAGGGGCTGGCCCCATGGCCTAGTGGTTAAGTTCACATGCTCTGCTTCAACAGCCCAGGGTTTCACCAGTTTGGATCCTAGATGCAGACCTGGCACTGCTAATGAAGCCATGCTGTGGTGATGTCTCACATAGCAAAGCCAGAAGGAACTACAACTAGAATATACAATTATGTGGTGGGGGTCTTTGGGGAAAAGAGGAAAAAAATAAGATTGGCAACAGATGTTAGTTCAGGTGCCAATCTTTAATAATAATAATAAAAAATTTACCATGGTGCCAGGAGAATAGTCATTACAAACAGACGTACAAAGATATTTTTTTCCTCTCTACCATTAGCAATAACCAAAAAGGTTTTAAAAAAGGACTACTTTATAACTGAGGCAATATCTAAACATAAATATTTCATAACTCATTAATAATTTTACAGTACTTTTTTATTTACTTCCTAAAAAAATCTGTGAGGTTTACTTCTAATCAATATTTCTTTATAATAGTTTTACTCACTCAGTGACATTATTTTAAATGATCAAATTTTAGATTTAAAATGGAAATATTTTGAAAAAATCCTCAATATGTAAAAATCTTATGACATTTCTTACTGTTCCCTTTTTTTTTACTATTACATTATGTATGGTGCACTGATTTACTTTGACAATAACAATGAACTGCCTCTTACATTTAACTTCTTGGCTAACAAATTGTACTACTTGTCTTAGAAAGACCATCATTTCCAGAAATGATGCTATGGGTCACACACAAAATAACACTTCTTGTAAGGATGATTTTCTAGGATACGGTTTTTAAAAAGAGTGAAAAACAAAATGAGAATTCCTTCTTTGTAGATATACAGTTATTCAAGATGAGCAAATACTAGATTTGTCTCCCTTGTGGATTGGTGTATACCATCTCTATCATAGATACAGGAATTTTTGCTGAGGCAATCAGGATTTTCTTAAACTGAACATATTAAAAGTGTAAGATATTGTTTTTAATAATAATCTCTCACATAATTCTCAGTGTCAAGGCGGGTTTGGCTATATTATATCAATAAATTGACTAAACTTTATCTTTTGCCTGGCATATCAATGGGAAGATATGAGTGAAGATAGGAAATTAAGTACTATTGTCCTTGTTTATGTAAACTGAACGTATTTTATATGTTGTTCTTTTTTAGACCATGTTGACTAGCCCTTGAAAATAAGAAGAAATTGAGATGTTTTGATTATGATTTGCCAAGCTATTTGATTTCTTTTCAGTGAACTCAAATTGATTTTTAACCTCCTACGAAGAGATTCTCAAGATTTCTTCTTCGTTAATCTAAACAATTTTAAAATTTCTTTATTGAGTTGAGTATTGTCAGCATTGTTTTTCTTCTTTCAGCAAGTTTCTGTTTTCCTTATTATCATGAGAGGAACATGAATTAACATCATGGCCTCCTCTCATTTTCCTTCAGCACTAGGGAGCTATCAAATTTGGGCTTAACTAAAATATTTTTTTAAACCAATCCAATTTTTAATCATATATGTTTTTCTGAAAAATATCTGGTTCCCAGATTCTTTGCCTGGCTTGATCTTTAAGCTGATAGCTATCAGTTGTTTCTGTGGTCAAATCATAGCATCCATGACTGCAAACAAATTTATGTCACTTGATCACATCACTTAACTTATGTGTGCATCTCCTCTAAAGTTTTGCTCATTCTTTGTAACCAACTTAACTGGCAGAATTTGCTACATCAAAAGGAAGTATCTTTCATTAAGATAGGTTTTAACTATTCAAGTAGGCCAAGGAGGTACACAGAGAAGGGAACATGGTCATTTGGCAGAAGCAAGGTGGCAGCAATGAGATGTCAACACTTCTCCTGCTTGGATGATGGCAAAGGAAGTCAGCTAAAACAGAAGGTGTAAAAAAGATCCAAATACTCATAAAATAATACCCAAAGTATCCACATTTTAATCTTTAATAAACTATTATAGCAAGGACCAGGAAGACTTTAAACTGAATGAAAACAGATATTCAGTAGATGCAAACACTGAGATGAGAGAGATTAAAATTATCCAATAAAAACTGTAAATCAGTTATCAAAAAAATGCTTTTATTAGGGACCGGCCCATTGCCACAGAGGTTAAGTATGCATGTTTCACTTCAGTGGCAGGCGGTTCCCCAGGTTGGATCCTGGGTGCGGACATGGTACTGCTTGGCATGCCATGCTGTGGTAGGCGTCCCACGTATAAAGTAGAGGAAGATGAGCGTGGATGTTAGCTCAGGGCTAATCTTTCTCAAAAAAAAAAAAAAAGCTTTTATCAGCAATTACAAACATAAATGAAATAAAAAATCTTATAAAAGAAATTGGAAGTCTAGTAGAGAAATAAAAGATACAATAATGAAGAATGAAACAAAAATTTGAAAAGTAAAAACTACTATAGACAAATAAAAAAAATTCAATGGATAAGCTCAACATCAGAACAGAGAGGACCAAGGAAGAAACCAGTGAGCTAAAATACAGAAAAAAAGAAGTTACTCAATCTGAAAAGGAGAAAAAATAAACTGAAAAAAAATTGGTATAGCCCCATAGACCTGTAGGAATATAAAAAGAAGATCTACCACTTGGATAATCGGAGTTATCTACAACTGATAATAATATAAATCCTATTAAAATAATAATAACTTAGAGTTTTAATTCTTCTACATTTTATGAAATTTACGTGCTCTAAGGTGTAAAAAGTTTCTTAAGAATTATCGTTAGAAAACAAGAAATATCATAAGGTGCTATTTATCTTGAACAGTCTTCAATTGTGTTCAGCACTTGGAATGTTGATTGCATGGCAACTTGGCAGACTATCACCTGCTAAACCAGGGGTTTTGAATTTCCAGACTTCTAGTTTAATTGCCTCTTCCACTTGTCTAATATATGTCAATCACTATGTTGTATCTTTTTATTTGGAAAACTATTGCAATCTATATAGTACATTTTGGCTTTTCCTGTTGATGAGCAAAATGAAAGAAAGCACTAACAAAGTGAGAACTCTGGGGACTTTGTTATCTTCCCTTGATAAAAATCGGATTCATTAAAATAGAAAGAAAGAAAAGAAAGAGCATGAGCACCTTTTTACTTTCCTTCCCAACTTCATAAACATAAATTAAGAACAAAAGAAATCAACAACGTGGATTATGAGAATGATGTTAACTTTTCTAGAGTTGCCTAAGTTGAAATAACAGAAAAGAAAACACTTATAAAAACCAATGGTTTTCTTTGTTTCTTTCTTTTGCAGTTTAGATTAGTTCTTATAACCAACAGTGAAGTCATAGGAAAACAGGTGATAATGCCACATATTACTTATTCAAAATAGGAGTAACACAACAATTACTACTGCTTGTGACTAATATATAATTTTATGTGTAGCATAATGCTTTATTATATATCACCTAAGGGCCTTTGATATTAATAATAGTGATTGGTCTTTCTTAGATAAAGTTTTGAAGCTAACTTAAAATACAAGATAATATTTTCATTTTCTTTAAAATTTAAAATAGAGAGTATTTATGCTTTCTTTTGTCAGATATCCTCAGGGGATCCAGTGTCAAGATGGTGGCATAAGTGGCCTCTGAACTCACTTCCTTCCATAGACACAACAAGTTTACAAGTATTCTTGGAACAACTACCCCTGAGAGAGAACTGAAAACTGGATAAAAAGAACTCCCACAATAAGGGACAGTGCTGACAGAGGTGGAAGAGGCAGAAGTTCCTTTCTGGAGAGAAAAAAAGCAACTTCTAGCTATAACATTTTCATGGCTGGCCAGGAGCAATCCTAAGGTATGAAGTCTTCCCTGGAGGAGTGGGGGAGCTGAGTGAGGGAGTGTTACCACAATAAGCAGCTTTTGGACTCAGCAAAACTGAGACAGGAGTCATAATATCTAGCTTTTCTGGCTATTAACAACAAGGGGAAATACCCCTAGAAAAGCTATTAGACAGAAGGGGAAAAAAATAGCCTGCTCTTAAAGCACCCACACATAAATTCACTCATTTCAGAAAGCAACCTAAAATCATCAGAAAGAAAGGTACACAGTCCTCTCATGAAAAGAGACTCACTTCAGAGGGCCTGGGCACATCTTGGTGAAAAGTGAGATATCCCCAGGCTAGGACCACCTTCCCAGGGATGGAGACATTGGCAGCAGCCGTTACTGTGACCTAGTACATGCATTCTGACATAGACCCTGGCAGATGCCATTGGACTTCTTCCCCTGGCCTGTTAGCACAGGGGTCTGTACCATCCACTAGAGCCCTGATTTAATCCAGCTCAACCAGGCCAAGCAGCCTATCCTAGGGACTGGCTCCACCCAGAGCAAGCCCTCAGAACTTATGGGCCCACATAGATGGGGTGCCTGGAATCTCTGCAGCCAGGAAAATGGGTCTGCCTCTGTAGGGCAGGACATACATAAAGGGTGGGCCTGCATTAATGGAATATGTGGTCCCTCTGCAGCAGAGCAACTGGATTCACTTCAGTGGATTGGGGTGTGCACATGGGACAGGATTGCGTTCACAGGGTGTGAGGCCCTGTGGGTGGTGGGGCTTGTCAGCTGTAGCAGACTTTGAATTTGGATTGGAAGAATTAATATATTTAAAATGTCCGTACTTCCTAAAGCAATCTACAGATTCAATGCAATCCCTATCAAAATTCCAACAACATTTTTCACAAAAATAGGACAAAGAATCCTAAAATTTGTATGGAACAAGAAAAGACCCAGAATAACCAAAGGAATCCTGAGAAAAAGGAACAAAGCTGGAGTGTCACACCCTCTGATTTCAAAATATGCTACAAAGCTATAGTAACCAAAACAGCATGGTACTGGCACAAAAACAGACACACAGATCAATAGAATAGCACCGAGAGCCTGGAAATTAACCCACACATCTATGGACAGCTAATAATTGACAGAGGAGCCAAGAACACATAATGGAGAAGAGAAAATTTCTTCAATAAATGGTGTTGGGAAAATTCGACAGCTACATGCAGAAGAATGAAAGTAGACCATATCTTACACCATGCATAAAAATTAACTCAAAATGGATTAAAGACTTGAATATAAGACCTGAAACCATAAAACTCCTAGAGGAAGACATAGGCAGTACACTATTTGGCATTGGCCTTAGCATCGTCTTTGCAACTACCATGTCTACTTGGGCAAGGGAAACAAAAGCAAAAGTTAACAAATGGTATATCTCAGACTAAAAAGATCCTGCAAAGCGAAGGAAACTGTGAGCAAAAAGGAAAAGTCAACCCATCAACTGGGAGAAAATATTTGCAAATCATTTATCCAACAAGGTGTTGATCTCCAAAATATATAAAGAATGCTTATAATTCAACAACAAAAAGCCAAACAACCTGATCAAAAAATGGGCAGAGGTTATGAACAGACATTTTTCCAAGGAGATATACAAATGGCCAACAGACACATGAAACAATGTTCCACATCACTAATTATCAGGGAAATGCAAAGCAAAACTACAGTGAGACACCACCTTATACCAATCAGAATGGCTGTAATTGTCAAGACAAAAAACAAGAAATGTTGGAGAAGATGTAGAGAAAAGGGAACCCTTATGCACTGCTGCTGGGAGCGCAAACTGATGCAGCCACTATGGAAAACAGTATGGAGATTCTTCCAAAAATTAAGAATAGATCTACCATATGATCCAACTATTCCATTGCTTGATATTTATCCAAAGAATTTTAAAACACAAATGCATAAAGATACATGCACCCCTATGTTCATTGCAGCGATATTCACAATAGCCAAGACTTGGAAGCAACCTAGGCACTCATCAAGGGACAAATGGATAAAACCAATGTAGTATATGTATATATATATATACACAGTGGAATACTACTCAGACATAAAAAATGATGAAATCTGGCCATTTGTGATAATATGGACACTGAAGGTATTATGCTAAGCAAAATAACTCAGAGGGAGTAAGTCAAATACCACATGATTCACTCAAAAGTAGAAGATGAAAACAATGACAAACACACAGAGACAGAGATTGGATTGGTGGTTACCAGAGGGGAAGGGGGGAGGGAAGAGAGTGAAAGAGGTGATTGGGCACATGCGTATAGTGATGGATTATGATTAGTCTTTAGGGGGTGAACATAGTGAAATCTACACAGAAATCAAAATATATTAATGTACACCTGAAAGTTACATAATGTTATAAACCAATGTTACCACGATTAAAAAAAAGGTAATTTTATGGGTGAAAAAAATACAAAAAAAAAAGAAAAGAATATAGAGCTGTGTCTCAACTGATACTACTCTATGCTAAATATTTTGATTTGTTAAATCAACTTTGAGAGCCACACCTCTGTATATTTCTATAAAACCTGGACAAATACGCTTGTGTTAGAAGAAATGTAGTAACTCATGCTGACATTGTTGGGGCTCACTAGCCTGATGAGAAGGCAAGATCTGTACCCAAGAAACAGATAAATAACAGTATTGGCCAACATAGTTTCATAAATAATAGGAGAGATTAATGTGACTTTGCCTTTGACAGTTTCTCTAAATGCTATTAGTTGGCTCAATACATCTATACATATAACACTGAATGTAAACCATTTGACATTGAATTGACTCTGATTATAATTATGTTACAAATCAAGTATTTCTATTTATTATCAATATCTAGCCAGTGTAGCATCAAAGTCAGGTTTAATTACTATATTTTTGTCGATGTTATTTTATAAAATTATCATAATTTGTTTTTCTACATGGCAAATGTCTCTCAAATTAAATCATGTCTTCTTTACTGAATGTATACCACATGCTGTGAATACTGTACCACACCAAGAATGCACGATTTAGAAAACTGCATTACTTTTCATTTCTTCCAATAACTTCATCATATTTTAAATACATGTGCCTAAATACCACATTCGTGTGCACACATATACAAAACACTTTCTTTGAAATTTGTGTACAATAAATAATAAATGTAACATTTTATTAATAGTAATAGGGAATTATTTCATACTAAGAATAGTTATTAAATTTAAAATAGCTACTAAATTCAAAACAAATGCTTTATATTTATAAGCCAGGATGACAGCAATTACAATACAAGGACGTTATAGGGACAGCTGTTATACACTACATGTGCCAGGTGCTAAAACAATATACTTTTCTGGTTGTAATTAAACGTTGTAATAAATCCTCTTTTAATACTCTGAATGTTACACACAAAATATTTCCAAGTCAATTGTAATTTTACTATCTTTATTATTCTATTTGAATACATCTTCCCATTCTATTTGAATATTAATTTATAGGTAGAATGATTCTAAATTTCATAATAAATCAGAGCATTTTTTCCAAATTTGAAGTTAATTAAACCAGAAAAATTTAATAGAAATATGATGTTACTTAGTCATCTAGAATGCCTAATTAACTAATGAATATTTTACACTCCTCTGAAGGAAAACTTGCTTGAGAAGATCTTGTAGGCTGGTAAAATACTTGGCAAAATCCTATATTCCATATTTATCCTTATTGCAGACCATATACAATACATCATAATTTAACTGTAGCTGCATAAAATAACAACATGCAATGTAAACTAACAGATAATTATACCTAATTCATGGTTAAGAAATCATTATTTTGCAAATACATTTAATTCTAGTTAATTTTTCTTTTTCTCCCAATACTCCGCAAACTTTGAATCTGTGAGTGTCTGTATGTAAATTTCTTGTGAGGATTCTGAGAGACAGCATATAGATACAGATGACCATCAGCTATGTAAAATATAGGTTCCCTAAGCGTCAAAATAACATTTTTATCTTTTCATTCTACTTGTCCTACCTAGAAAAGTTAGGTTAGATTAGGCTATGGTGTGGTAGAAAATAAACCGCCAAATATCAGGGTTTTGCCATAACAGTTTACTTCTCTCTCATATCACAATCCAAGCATGTTAGGTGGGCAACCTTCCATTTTGTGATTGTCAGATTTAGGCTTCTTTTCTATGGTGGCTGGGGTTCACTGGGGCCTGAGACTTCTCCACTGGATAGATTGCATTCAGCCAGCAAAAGCAAGAGCACGGGCCCTCGAAAGAGGTCTTAGTCATCTGGCCTGGGACATTGCTTGTCTCCACATTCCTTTAACTAGAACTCAGTCTCCCGGCCTTGTCTGTTCGTAAAGCTGGGAAATATAATCTCCATGCCTATAACCAAAATATAATGGGTTTGGTGAATTCGTAGCTTTGTCCCAGGTATACTGGCAAACTCACAAATAGACTTGCTTAACCAACTATGCCTACTTGCTTAACTATTTGATGGAGTGGTTATACATTTGGTGATGTCCTGGAATTGCAGATTCATCACTGGTCTCTGCCTGAAAGACCCAGGTAAGATGCTGTCCCTGTGATAATCAGCATTTGCCTCGAGTGGTGATAACATCCATCTTTATTTTCAGGCAAGCAGTAATCTGATCCTGTGTCCAGATCCGTACAGCTAACAGAACTACTAATCTTCTCTATATTAAAGGTAAATTTTCTATAGTGAACTTGTTTGAACTTGTCTTGTCTTTCACCTCACTTTAGAAAAAAATAATTATATGAGCATAAATATTTTTACTATTAAACACAAATGATAAATACAATAGAAATATGTACATGCCCCATATGAAACTATGAGCTCTTTAAAAATCAGATTTAAGTTTTAAAATCTTTGTATCATAGGATTATCAAGTCTTAAATTCATATGCTATCCCCAGTGTGAAAAACAACTGGCTTAAGTGTAAAGCCTTTAGTCCTTTAAATAACATATAGAGTCCGAGCTGATCTGTTACTTGTCTACCTCTCCAGCACAATTCTGTGCGGTCTGTCTTCTTTGTCTAGCCGTACTATCCCTCATTTAAGTTAATTAAATGTTCCTTCCTACTCAGAATCCTTAAGCATGCTGCTGTCTTTTCCTGGAACATTCCTTTGGAGCTCTCATAATCATAATTCTCTCTGTCTCTGTATATATATACATACATACATACATATATATGTATATATACATACATACATATATATACACACACACAAACAATTGAACAGATGTATATATCAAAGATATATATACACACACACACACATATATAATTTCTCCTAAGATATTCTGCCACTAGTTCTTCCTATTTTTTCCACTGCTGGCCTGCGAGGCTTTGTGATCTTACAGCATCTTGTACTTCTCATAACACTTACCACAATCAAATCCTTTAAGTAGTTGCGCACGTTAGCATATTGTCAATCTCATGCATGAAACTGTCAATGCCCATATGTATCTTCTTCACACTGTATCCTCAGTAAATAACACTGTAGATGGCACATATTAGGTACAAATCAAATATTTCTAGAATCAGTGAGTGGGAAATAGGCATCTAATTTGTTTTCTTTGCATAGTATCCACATACACTAAAATAAGGAGACTGAGTACATATAATGTTTATAATTATAGAAAGCCATACTTATGCAAGCATAATTCCAAGTATTCTACACAGTGACCTACAACTTATTTTACGAACACGTGTGTGTGCAGACACACACACACACACACACACAATCCTCTCTCCTCTAATCTCTAATTTAAGAAAATTGAAAGATTATCTGGACAACAGAATACATAAAATTTCTAGATGAGAATCTGACAAAGGTAACTCAAATACTCCCTTCATGCCTTTACCTAAACTCATAAACATATCCAAATAGAAAATAATGCTTAACAGAATTGAACCAGTAACTAAAGATAAAACCATGAATATGCCAGACCACACTTATTTTGTACTTTCTCTTACAAAATTCAAGGCCAATATTTCAAGAAGAAAAACATACTTGGACGCTTATTTTTAAAATTATCTTCTAGTCTCATCTAGAACATTCCATTGGCCAAAGCAAGTCACAAAGAAAGCCTAGACTTTGGTGTGGAATTAAACTTTTCTTCCTGAGAGGAGAAGCTGTAAATTCACCTTAGGATGGACGTTGATATAGGGTAAAATAGTTGTGGGAAATTTTACAATTAATCTACCACAATCCCTCACTAACTGAATAGCCAGATTAAATTTGTTTTGTCACATAACACTTCCACCCACTCACCGTAGTAAGTAAAAAATACCGCTTCTCTGTAAATCTCCTATATGACTTGCGCCAAAGAGAGATTTTACTAGGCAAAGTTAAAAAGGCAAGAAAGGCTTTATTCAAGACTATTGCAATAAGGGAGAGAGGTTAATTCAACTCCACTGAAATAAAAGCAGGAGGGTTTTAAGTGCTGGAGTCAACGAGTGGAAAAGTAATAGAGGACATATCGTGGAGGAGGAGGTTGATCCATGGGATGTGTTGAATGCATTATTTCAGAGTTTGCAAGTTCTTTTCTTTATAATTAAGCCATCTGTGTTTGCTAATTCTCACCCAGAGAAGTTAGGTTCATTCTTCCCACAGAGACTGAGAGGGAGGGGTTCTATCTTTCTTGATGCTTGCGTTTCAAAGGATGGCTCCCAGTTACTTGAGAAAGAGGTTCCTTGCATTCTAAACCTGGCAAGAGGAGATTTATATACATTGCAAAGGGTCACAGAGAAAAAATTTGCAATAACAAGTCTTCTAAAGTAAATGCTCTAAGAAAAGGTAGATTAGGGACGATAGTCAAGAAGAAACTTATCTGGAGTTTAGTCAACCTGAGAGGAATGTGAAGACCTTCTTGGTCACTAAATATATTCCATTTGTCCAATCACCTTCTCCCCTACTGCCTCCTCTAACTACATTATATGTTAAGTTAATTCTATCACTTTAAAAGCAATTCATCCTCTTTCTATCCTCACACATATCTATATATAATATACACAGATATGTGCATATATATCCATACTTTTCTCAATCTATTAAAAATATTTTCTTAACTTTTAATGTTACATACATGAATATCATAGGCAAAGTAAACTTGTTTTACAGTTTTATAGTTAATTAGCTTTATGTAAGTGACTTGAATTATTTACATTAAGAAAAAAACCTACATTACTTCAATTGGACATTTTTATCTTGGACTAAATTTGCCAGCACTTTCACTATCACATGCTATTTCTTGTAAGTGAAGTAACATTTATCCTCATGAACAAACTTGTAGAAGAAATGAGATTTGCCATTTAGACTTTGCTCGTGAATAAAATACCTTTAGGGGACAATAGAAATGACTTTTTTCTCCCCATTTCTTTACCCAGAATAACAGCTCAACTGACAAAAGTGAAATTTTATAAAAAGAGACACTTTTTGTTTGGAGACAAGTGTGAAATATTCCAACCTTAAAGGTGGACATTTTAGAAAATGGCGAACAGAGAAAAAAACAATGTTAATGGGAGAGCAGTTATAGGCTCATCTATGCTGTTAATGTAAATTGCATTGCCATAAAATTGTACCACCCTTTTCTACACAGAATCAAGAGCATTTTATCATAACAAAAGACTATTCTTTTCAAACGCAGTGGGAAATAGGCAATAGTGGAATTATTATTAGAATGCACAGTGATAAAGAATTCAGCTCAGCTGTATCTTGTAAATGTACAAGTTAAAAGAAACTTTCTTATAAACGGACTGACCTTCAAAATAGTAATATCATACTTAAAACAAATATCTGCTGTTTATGTATCATAAGACTTTGATATATATGTATAAACAAAGAGGGAAAAATATGCATTAGTACAATTTGGTGAAGTACCATCTTTGAAATAAAATAGGTCTCCAATTTTAGAAAAATACATGGACAAATAATTTTCATCTACATGTCATCAACTTTCAGGTCTTCAGAGTAATGGTGTTGTCCCTCCTCTTTATAACTCTGATAGTTGAGTTTGCCACAGACATCCATCCAGTTTCCCAAGTAGTCTCATCAGTAATCTATGAGCCAGACTTTACATCATACAGCAAGACATTAACAGCATCAATGAGATAGTGAAATGCAGTCAATCCATCAGCATTGATGTCGTGTTTGCTGTGACCCAGCTCTACAGGGCTGATCATGTTCAGAAGATGGATGTACTTGGATCATATTAGCAGCTGCTGAAGGTAAGTTAGAGCTAGGTGAATGTGGGCAAAGTGTAGAGAAGTGAAAAAAACCCATGAGTGTTATGAAAATATCATTTCAGAGCCTGGAGATATTATTGATCAAATCACCAAAAATATCCTGGTATATAAATACTCTTATTTCTTCTTTTTTTCATTTGGTACATTGGTAATGCTGCCATAAAACCAAAAACAAGAAATTGCAACCTGGCAAGCATACCTTTCTTTATTTTATTTTATAGTTGTAATAACATTTATAGTATATAATCTGAGGCACAAGAACAAAAGGATGTCTCTTCTAATGTTTGAGTTGCTCTAGTTATCAGATGAAGCTCCAAGTACAACTTAACTTTTCTATAATTTATATGGTTCTCAATTCTTACGTATTCTTATGTGTTGTGTTCGGAAGAAAGCAATCTTGAAACAACAATCAAAATCAAAATCTTCTATAAACTATCCCTGGTGAAATAAAACTAGTAATTCTCCTTTGAACTATAATATATGCTAATGAAACAACCTCAAATATCTTACGTGTTTTTATCAACTTTAATTAAATAAAATCGTAAAGTTTGTATGCTTTTGTGTATTGGCTTCTTCTGCTAAGCATTATATATGTGGGATTCTTCACTGTTCTGTGTAACAGAAATTCACTAATTTTCATTATCATGTAACATTTCATTGAGTAGATGTACCACAATTCATTTCACTTCCAAGTTTTCTATTGCAAATAAAGCATCAATGAATGTTCTTATACATGCCTTTTTGTAAGAATATGATTGCATATAGGAGAAGGCTAGGATAAATATAGAGTGAAACCACTGGGTCATCAGAAATTATTTTATTCAGTTTTAATAAATCCTCACAGTGTTTCTAAGTGGTTGTACCAGTCTACACACCCACAAGCAATGAGTGAGAGTTCCAATTGCTCCAAAATGTTAGCAACACAGTTTATTGACAATCTATCTCACATTAGCCATTCTGATGAGTGTATGGTGCTTATATTATTTTGTACTATTCTTGATAAACAATAGTGTACTATACCTATGTGTTTTTATTGACTATCTGAATATCTGTTTGTGAATTTATCTTCAAATTATATTCTCCATTTTTCAATTAGATCATCTCTTTTTCTCTTACCAATTTGTATATTTTCTAACAGATTTATGTATTTTGAATATGAGACATTTGCAAGTTGAATGTATTGCAAATAATTTATTTAGTCTTTGATTTTACACTAATAATGGTGTTCTTACATGAACAGACTATGTTATACTAATTAGCTTTTCTTATTTACATCTATAGTTTTTATTGATGAACTTTTCACATTTAGATTGAGTATTAATTTTTGTTTATGGTGTTTGGTAGAGGCCACGAATAATTTTCTTCCATGTCAATATCCACTTGACATCACCGTTTACTGAGAAATGATTTTTCCTGAATCTAAACATTCCTATAAATCAAATGCATATTTATGTGTAGATGTAGTTCTAGCTTATTTATTCTGCTGTACTGCTCCATTTGTCAGTATCACACTGTCTTAACTACTGTTTGTCTTAATTACTTTATAACAAACGTTGATAACTGAATTTGAGTAAGGCCACTAATTCTTGGGTTTTTTGTTTGCTTTCAAGATGTCTTGGTGATTCTTAGCCATTTGTGTTATCATAAATATTAGATAATCATCTTTTCATTTTCTATACAGAATCCTGGTAGAGTTATGTTTGGGAATGCATTGAATTTATATATCAATTTATGGAGCATTCACATCTTTACACCTCCTTATACATGACCTTACTGTACGTATATATCTCAATTTATTGAGATCTTCTTTAATTTCTCTCTATAATGTTTTATAGTTTTCCTTGTTCAGATCTTGCCCATATTTGGTTAGGTTTTGTATCACTTAGCTTTGAAATGTCATAAACCGTCCCCAAATTATCAGCATAAAACAATATCTAATTTTTTGGTTCACCATTCCAGGGATTGGCAATTTGGCCAGCCTCAGTGTGGTGTTTCTAATGATGTGGGCTTTGCTCAGCTGATCTTATTTGGGTTCACCCATGAGTCTCCTATCTACTTTGATTCCTTTATCATAATCTTTTGTGTACCTACTACAGGCTTTTCCTTTGTGGTTACCATGAAGCTCGCATAAAAATCTTATAGTTATGACATTCTGTTTTAAGCTGATAGACAATTAACTTTGATAACATACAGAAACTTTACACCTTTAATTCTCACTCATCACATTTTAGGTTACTGATGTTACAATTTACAGCTCTTTAATATTGTGTATCCAATAACAATATTTTAGTTATGGTTAATTTTAATACATTAGTTTTTTAACTTTTAAGCTAGAGTTGTAAGTGAATTACACACCACTCTTACAATATTAGAGAATCTGACTTTGACCACATATTTATCGTTACCAATGTGTTTTACACATTTGTATGTTATTACATATTATTTGTTCTTTGTATTGAATCCAAGTTTGGACCTACTGACAGGTTTTTTTTTTTTCATTCTCTTTTTCAGTGTTACTATTATCTGAACGTGTTTCTGGAATACTGATGTGAGGTAATGTTTATTTCATCTAAGACTATATACTGTATGTTGGCCTCCCGGAAAACGTGTTAGCTTGCTGCAAAACTCCACGGAGTTCTGCTAAGTTTCAGTTCTTAAGACAATCAGTACTGGTGTCTTCAAGACTTGAAGGACTGAAGGCAGTCCTCCAGTAACCAACTGTGGAGATCAAGCTGTCAAGAGCACATGTTGCAGCATATTTTATTACTATTTTATGTCTCTAATTACACAGAGAGAAAGACCAGTGATTCCCCAATTATGGAACTTTAAACCCCACAGTCTAGGGCTATGCCCCCTTCTGCATTCTGACATCTAGTCTGACCATTTTCTGGGTTCTCTGTCACATGCAATGGGACAATGAGGAACTGTTTCTTTAAATTTCTCCCAGTGAATGATGCTCAAGCAGATATAATAAATTAGCCACATGGCCGTTTTCCATTATTTCCACTGTGATAGAACTTCTTATATTTTATTTGTCGGATATCATGTCTTAGATATATTGTGAAGAATCTGAATATATGAACACCTTGTGTACAATAATAGTATGTATGCCATTGTGAAGATTACCTTAGAGTTTAATCTGTTTTTATTTTTAATATTCGTCCAAATTTATTAGTAAATAGATGACTTAGAAAGTACAAGTAGTTCAAGGTGAGTCCTGTTTTTCCGTCTCCTGATCCTGCCTCAAGACATGGAGAGAATGCCACAATAAAATAATCATGAATGTCAGGAGTTTTTCTAGACACTAATAGTAGATGACACAGAAAGTCAGGGACAGTGCTGGGCCTCAGCTCAGTCTGAGGAATTGGGGGTAGGTAGCGAGACAAAAACTGTTTCTTCAATAACCCTCCTTGTACACATACTTCTGGAATGAAAGGGAAAGATTTCATACACTGAGTGCAGTGTATTTTGATTAAAATTTCTCTGATTGTTAAATATTTCAGAAGGAGAATTATATTTAAATATCTCAATAACATTTAAACTTTTCAATGAAATATTCTACTCTAATATATTAATAATGACAAATTTAGGAATGTGGTTCTTATACATTTTAACTAGCTAACAAAGGAAGCAGAAAAGAAAACTAAGATTCTTTAAACTTGACATTATACTAGACACTTTTCATATTATTTTGCATTGTGTGTACATTTGGGGAAACATTGACATCAGTGTTTTAAAATGTAAAATGTATATGAGGAATATATAAATAGGAAAATTAAGCTTTGAAATATAGCTTGAAAAAGTAATCAGTATTTTTAAAAATTGGAGAGTAACACAAGATGATAATTATTCCAAATTTCACAGGCTTTATTAGAATTATTGTCAAAGAATTTGAAACTATGTAGCAGAGAAAAAACCTCACATATTTTTACAGGAGAAAACTTTAACACAAATGAGCGATAAGTAAGTCAGAAAAACTCTGTAGATAAGTTTAACACATCCATGTAAGTTGATCTCTTTGATTGTATTGCATTCCACATATATAAATCACACACAAGAAAAACTGGCCCAAAACAAACACACAAACAAACAAAAATAGAGTGCATCAAAATCTTAACCCAATACAAAATACTATATGAAAAAATACTTAGCAAAATCTTATTTGTAATAAGACAGGATGCTTTAAATTACCACTGCTTATAACTATTTAAGAAGAGTGAATTTCCATTGATTCTATGATTTACTTTTGACCTGTTTACTTTCCAGAAGAAAAATGCATTAAGTAGTTTGATATAAATGTTAAAAAATAAATAGAGGCTTATAAAGAAAAATAACAAAGTATTTCATATAAATAATTGAAATTCTTAATAGTAGTCATTAAATCCATCCATTCATTCATTTTTGTGAAAATACTTGTTAAACTTCAACTATCTGTCAGGTCCACTGCTACACACTAGGAATTCAAAGACAAAAGAATGGGATGGTAAGCTATAGAATGACTCCTAAGCATAAGTCCACATCCTAACCCTGGAACCTGTGAAAGCCACTTTACATGGGAAAAAAAGGACTTTGCAGATGTGATTAATTTAAATATCTGGGACTAGAAGAATATCTGGGTAGACCCTACATGTGGTCACATATGTCCTTAGAAGAAGAAGGCAAAGGGAGCTGTCACACACAGAAGAGAAGCTGCTATGAAGCAGAAGCAGACAGAGATTTGAAGACGCTGCCCTTGAAGATTGGAGAGATGCAGCTAAGGAATGCTGGCAGCCAACAGAAGTTGGAAGAGCCAAGAAATAGCTTACCTACTAGGGCCACCAGAGGGAGTGTGACCTAGTCAACACCAGAATTCAACCCTTTGATAATTATTTCAAACCGCTGGCCTCAAGAACAGTGATAAAACAAATTTCTGTTGTTTTTGCCACCAAATTGGTGGTAATTTGTTACAGCAGCCATAGGAAACTAACAAAATTGGACTGTCTTTCAAAGCTATCATAATGTAGTTAAGAATGGATTAATTTGGGTTATTTGCTTCCATCCTATTAGTAATGTTCTTTCTGATGTTGGAATTAGAGTCTTTTTATGATGTGTGCAAATTTATGCCAGAATACGACTAAAACTTTTTAAATAGCTACTTGTACAACAATCATGGATGTAGTTCTGGCTATATGTGTCTTTGAATCTAACACCATACATACATTAGGAAAAGGAAAGGTACTTATTTTTTCTGGGTGTCTGTTCTTTGTTTTTTTATCCATTCTATCTCCATAGTAAAGCAAATAAAATATTTAACTTCAGGAAATTTACCTCCAAGGCCACAGAGGGCACATCAATATTACATTTTTGAAATAAAGACAGAGCAAATTCTTGTAATGTAAGAGGACATTCTATACATTGAAAATAAAAAATACACTAATATATGTACTTCCTATAAATGTTTTCAAATATTTTTCTAGTTTATCAAAAGCATTATATTACAAAATCATTGAAAAATAAAGCTATTTAGCACTTTCAAAATTTTTATTCGTTGTCTTTTTTTAAATTAGATTTTGTATATCTTCATTATTTATCAGGAGCATGCAAAGAGGGTTCTTGGGAGTTCATTACCTAAAAAACAAAACAAAACGCTATTGAAGTGTCAGAACTATGCTTCTAATATATAAAAGCTATATGAAATTGTTTACTTAAGATGATTATATTTTAGCATCTACTAGGTTAATTAGAGTTTCTCAATTAATATTAATGAGATATATTTAATTATTCTGCTAATATTAATAGAGCACTTCTGAAGTTCAAATATAATGCAAGGCATCAGGTAAAAGTGCAAGGCCATCAGTTATGGCCCTAGAAAACAAAGATTGAACGTTAACATTGGACAATTAAAGAAAAAGATTTAATTGAGAAACCATTTAAAATGTTTAGGGAGGGATTTAAAGAAACCAACAAGGTGTACATAGTCCAGGAAGCCCAAGAAGGAAGTGAGGGGAGGCCCAGGAGCTCACATTACGCAGGCAGCTTCAGTTACCGGAAGTGTGGGCAGACATGAGATTCAGGGCGCTGTACTGGTGAGCTCTCCCAAAACATCTGCTTAACTGCAGCAGAGGGAGTTATCAGAGCTTCACAGATATTCATGAGAGTTACAGGAGTCATGGCAAGTTCAGAGAACCACCCACTAGTGAGTCAGAGAAAGATGCTTACTGTTAGTGCGGCCCTTGTTGGCGACTTCATAACCTGCAGCATCAGCTTCCCTGACCTCTAGCCCCCAGCTTTTCCAAGAGACATGCAAACTGTTAGTTACATATTAAATCCTGTATATCAGACCTATAGAAACTGGCTTCTGCTCTACCATCGGAAGGTGAATGATAAGGTTTCCAGAAATGTTTCTTTCTCTTTGTGGATTGAAGTCTAAACTTTTTTGTGAGGCAGATAAACCTTTCATGAACATTCATTTAGCTTTATCTTCAATTCCCTATGTCATCTATTCTTTGAACATCATATTCCATGAGCACGAATAATGGATGGCCTAATGGAGGAATACTGAGGGCTGGAGAGGAGTTAATAATACTTGTGTGGTCTACTGTTCTGCTTTCAGGGATCACAACAAAAATCCCATGCACTTGGCTGAGGCAATTGGCAAAATAAAATATGTGGGATAAAACTGTAATTTCACTTGAGAATTAAGAGAAGGTCATCACTTGATTTGACTGCATGTATGTGTTCCATTGTTGCACGAATGTCTGTGTGAGTATGTGTATGTGTGTGTGCACATGGAGACCAGAGCATTGTTTCTAAATATGTGGTATGTTTTTCACTTGCATTAGCATCAATGTAGTCTTATTGTTCTCACTCTAGACGTACTAAGTTGAAATCTTTGTGAATTGGAGCCAAAGAATCTACATCTTTAATGAGCTCTTCAAATGATTCTGAAAATTATTAAAGTTTGAGAGCCTTTGTTTTAATTAATCAACAGTGTTAAAGTGTTCTTAAGATGCATATAAGTGTCCTGCTTCATGTTGCAAATTTTCAGGAGGCTTAAGGAACCCAAACTTAGTAGTCCAAGGTTTACTGGTGGGAGGATGACAGAATTAAGAAGAAATTGTGCATCTTTGGAGGTTTTCAATATTGTATAAACCCTTTCCATGCTACCAAGGTTGATTTTCTAAACCAGAATAAAATTTCTGTATTCTTCAAAAGAATAATGAGAAAGAAGAGGGAAATCACAAATGTTGTAAAGATGAAGAGTGAAGGAACAAGCCAAAAAAAGAGTAAGAGAACAAGAAAGCAATAAATATTAGATATACATAATAAAAATAAAATGCCATCTCATTAGCTCTTTTTGCAGGGAAAAAAGCATACAGCTTAGAGAATATATAGAAATAGTGTAGGGATGGAGACAATACCGCGGTTGTCCTGGGCAAGAAGGGGCAGAACGATGTGTGGATATCTTGTAGGTGTAGATAGAGTTTGTGGTAGGCAGAATTCTAAAGAAGGCTTCCCAAGATTGCATCCCCTTGTTTTTCAGCTCCTGCTGAGACAGAATTTTGTAGATTAAATTAAAGCCCAAAGTCAGTTGACTGTCAGGTAGGAGATCATCTCAATGGGTCTGACTCAATCAGGTGAGCCCTTCAGAATCAGAAAAGTTTCTCCAGCTAACATCAGACGGAAAAGCCAGGTAGATTCAAAGCATGGGAAAGATTAAAATGAGAGGGATATTCCATTCCTGGCTGTGAAATGGAGGCACCACATGAGAGGAAATGTGAGCAGCTTCTAGGAGCAGAGTGTCAACCCCAGCTGGCAGCCAAGAAGGACATAGAGACATAACCACAAGGAGCTAGATTCTGCCAACAACCTGAAGGAGCTGAGAAACTGACTCTCCCTAGAGCCTCCAGAAAAGAGCCCAGCTTGACTAATATCATGACTTCGGCCTTGTGAGACCAGAAGCAGAGCCTGCCTAGACTTATGACGTACAAAACTGTGAGATAATAAATGTTTTGTTTGATAATAAATGTGTTGTTTCAAGATGCTAAATTTTTGATAAGTTATTACTCCACAATAGAAAATGAGTACAAATTCATACAATCATATGACATAGAAAAGAGTTATTTTTGCAAAAATCTGTTACTCAACTTTAAGACAAAGCTATTTACAGTAATAAAGATACTGTGGTATTGGCAAACAAAAGACACAAAAGATCAAAGGAACAGAACAGAGAGCCCAGCAATAGACCCAAATAAATACAGTCAACTGGACTTTTGACAGGGAGCAAAGGCAATCCAATGGAGCAAAGATGATCTTTTCAACAAATGGTACTCAAACAATTGAATACTAACATGCAGAAAAAGGAATCTAGACAAAATCTTACACCCTTCACAAAAATGAGCTCAAAATGGATCACAGACCTAATTTAAAACGTGAAATTTTAAAACTCCTAGAAGATAACGTTAGAAAAATGTAAATAATCTTGGGTGTGGTGAGGACTTTTTACATACAACACCAAAGGCACAATCCATGAAAGAAATCATTGACAAACTGCACTTCATTAAAATTTAAAACTTCTGCTCTCCAAAAGACAATGTCAAGAAATGAGAAGACAAGCTACAGATTAGGAGAAAATATTTGCCAAAGTCACATCTGACGAATGACTGTTATTTAAAATATACAAAGAACTCTTAAAACCCAACAGTAAGAAAACAAACAGCGCAATTAAAAAACAGATCAAAGACCTCAAAAATCACCTCACCAAAGAAGATCTACAGATGACAAATAAGCATATGAAAAGATGTTCTACATCACATGTCACCAGGGAAATGCAAATTTAAACAACCCAATACCACTACACACCTATTAGAATGGCCAAAATTCCAGAACACTGACAACGCCAAATGCTGGTGAGAATATAGAGCAACAGGAACACATATTCATTGCTGTTGGGAATGCAAAATGGTACAGACACTTTGGAAAACACATTGTCAATTTCTTAGAGAACTAAACGTACTCATACATAAAATCTGACAAATGTGTTCCTTGGTATTTACTCAAAGGTGTCCACACAAAAACCTGTACATGATATTCACAGCAGCTTTATTCATAATTGCTAAAACTTCAAAGCAACAAGTTGTCCTTCAGTAGATGAATGGATAAATAAACTGTGGTACACCGATACAATAAAATATTATTCAGTGCTAAAAAGAAATGAGTTATCAAGTCATGAAAAGATATAGAGAAAACATAAACGCATCTTACTAAGTCAAAGAAGACAATCTGAAAAGGCTATATACTGTACAATTCAACTATATGATATTCTGGAAAAGGCAAAACTATGGAGACAGTAAAAAGATCAGTGATTGCCAGGGCTTGGGGGGAGGGAGGGATAAATAGGCAGAACACAGAGGATTTTTAAGCCAGTGACGTCATTCTGTACGATACTACAATGGTTGATACATCATTACACATTTTCCAAAGTCATAGAATATACAACCCCAGGCATGTACCTAATGTAAACAATGGACTTTGAGTGATAACGATGTGTCACTGTAAGTTCATGGATTGCAACAAATGTACCACTATGCTGGGAGATGTTGATAATGGGGGTGTTAGGCATGTGTTTTGGGGCAGGGGCAATAGGGGATCTCTCTGTATTTTCTACTCAATTTTGCTGTGAACCTAAAACTTCTCTAAAAATAAAGTTTTTTTTATTAATGAAAAAATCCATGACATCTAATTTGTTGGAAAGAATGTCAAAGCTTATTTGTATTGCTAACCAATTCACACTCCTGCTGATTTGCATGGTGAAAATTACTGGAACTACAAGAAATCCAGGAATTATCTCTAGGAATATGAGAAGATATGAGAGATGGTGTTGAAGGAGAAATCTAGAGTTTTATATCATAGCTCCAGAAATAGAATGATGACATTTTGAGTAATACATGTTATCAGGACAGAAAAAGATCAATTCTCCTTCAAATTAGCTAGACTTTCTTAATAAGTAGTACATATGGAAAAGAAGAAAATCGTTCAGCTAAAACATAAAATAACTATGTGGAACAACAGATAAAATAAACAGGAAAAAAAGAAAGAAAGAGGAGATGCATACACAAAATGATGACAGGTTCAGTAGTTATTCCTGAACAACTATTAAGCTGGCATCCACTATCCTTATGCTGTTTTGAAAGCACAATACCGGCTAGTAGCTTATACACATCATTTTTTTCCTGTGTTTCAGACATGGTGCTAGGTGCTTTACATTCATTTCACAATTTTTCCTCACAAAAAAGTAGTGTCAGCATCAAGGACTAGCATAGTCATCATCAACCAGTAGCGCATCGAAAATACACAATCTCAGTCCCAACTCCCAACCTAGTGAATCAGAATCTACTCTTAAAGTCCTCAGGTGGTGGCGGTGCATACTAAAGTCTGAGAAGACTGGCTTATAGCTCAAAGACTTCTCCAAAGCTCACATAGACAGTAGAGCAGTACATAAATTCAATTGTCAACTTCTTAGCCAAATATTATTGTGTATGTGACAAAGATGTTAAATACAACCACAGAGGAATTACAAACTGTGTGGGAAAACTCAAGATTGAATATGTGTGATGATTTCGTATATGATCTTCCAGAGAATGGGCCATGTTGGAAGAGTATCAATGTCAATATAGTTTATTCTACCATTGTAACTTAGGAGGAAGCTTACCATTGAGGAGAAAATTGCCTCAAAAGATTAATAAAAATCCACCAAATCTTGATAACTTCTCCTGTGCCGTCTCCTGGTAGTCAAAATTATCAATTCAAATATCTAACCATGATTGAAGCAATATCTGGAGAGCCCTCTCAGATACGTGGAAGATGTGTTGAAAATGGTATAATGTAGACACACTATGATGTTCTCATTTTAGTTTTTATTCAGTATTGACTAAAAGGCTGTAAAAATTAGGCTCCTGTACTCACAGAAATGAAATGTCTTCTTTAATATTTGGATGGGTAACAAATCTATTGGATTTTTCGTTCTCTTGAGTCCTGCACTAATGAATGCCTGCAAATAACTATTATTTTTGAAGAAAAAATGAAAATAATCTAACGTGCATTCTATTTTGAATCGTGGATGTGATAATTGAACTGCGTATTTGTGATGTGTTGGCTGAAGCAATCAGAGATAGATAAGAAATTTAATTTTAGAATTAATTGTTTGAGGCATAGGTGCTTTTGCATGTCTCTAGTTAGACTATATTTAGATTTCTGATAGTTACAAAGGGTTTTGTTACGTGAATATTATTAAAATTATATTGAGTCTATTTGCAGATCATATGCTTAAAAAGAGACTATCTGCTCCTTAACATTGTGTTATCATAACATTTACAGATAGCTCCGAAAATAACCATTTAAGATTGGAATCTTAAAACACCCATAAAAATTAATTGATTTTTTTTACTACCTTTCTGAGTTCATTACATTACTAGTATGGATATATATTATCCTTTTTTCATCTCATTACTCTTTTTTTGGCACTGTAAGAATAGAGCATTTTAAGAATAAGAAGGTTGTAGGATTTAAAACTCTGTGATAGCTCATTTTTATTAAAAATACCACTATTTTAAAAAAAATGTTAATTTTTCTAGATCTACTTTATTGTAATAACTGTAAAGCATTGAAAGCCATCTGAAGCATATAAACAACCAACATTCATTTTTCGATACATTTATAAACCAACAGATGCTAGTTACTTACATAATTTTTGAAATTATTTGACATTTTAGTAATTTTAAAGGAAATGTCTCTGTATTGCCGAATCTAACTTACTCAAATATATTTGAGTTTGTATTTATTACTATCATATCTTAATATTCTGTCATTTTGATTTATTTAAAATATATGAAAGCTAAATGCTGCCAATTAACAATTTTAATGAAGCAAATGGAAGCCATCTGACTTCACACGATCCCTGGGTCATTGCTTTGGCTCCTCTCATTTTTCAGGTGCGTCAATATAAGCCTGCTGAGATCACACTGACCTTTACATTTATGAATGAATTAAAAGTCCTTTCCACAGACTTTGGAAAGCTCTAGGCTGTCCCAAGACTTCTTGCCATTCCTAGAGTTTTACAGTCTCATCAACATGTTTACTTCTGAACTTAGAGACTCCATTGTTCTCTTGCTGTTTGGTTCAATGTCAAACCTGTTGTCATATATTAATTACACCTATAATAGGTTTTGTCTAAGTTTGGAGCCAACAGGTTGCTTGTTTGCAAAACTTAAAATTGAGTATTGGAGATACTGTTTACAAAAATGTTTAAGTGACATTTGACACACTCTACCTATAATATTTTTTATCCTTCCTTTTTTTTCCTCTACAACTGACTTTCTCAACTTAGTGTTATTGAAATTTTGCACCCAATAATTTTTTGTTGAAGGGATCTGTCTCGAGCATTGCAAGATGTTTAATGGCACCCCTAGCCTCTACTCCTAGATGCCAGTAGCAACCCCTGCCAAGTTTGGCAACCAAAAGTGTCTGCTGACATCATCAAACACGCCCTGAGGGAGCCCTCCTTCCCCTGTTGGGAGCCATTGCCCTAGGAAAAAAAATTTAAAAAGAAAATATGTCTTTAATTTTCAAATATACCGTTTGAAATCTCTCCAGCTCCTCTTCTCATCCAATTCTGAGGACTCAAATTAATAAATTATTTTGTCAATATTGGTCAACCTAGTTTCTGTCAGGGAGAGTGAGTTCATATTTTCATAAATAAATGATTTTTAATACATATATATGTATATATATGTGTACTAGTGTGCAAGTGTGTTTATATATTCAGTCAAAAGTTTCTGAACTTTATGAAATAGTGAGATAATATCCCAAGTAAATACTACTTTTTAATAAATACAACAAACATTGAGTAGCCGAAGGTAAATAAAATGCAGCTAGCGTAATTTTTACTTCATCTTGAAATTTTGCCATTAAAATATCTCAATCATACAATTTAAAGATCCCAATTGTAATATTATTTTAGACTATGTATTAAACATTTTTGCATAATATATTTAAGTGATAGATGAATACATATAACAAATATATCTATAGAGGAGAAAAATGTCATTTCAGGTATAAAACCATAATGTCTAATCTTTAAGAAAAATTTCATTAAAATATTTAGCTACATAGTAACTTTATATATATATATATATTTACCTACATGGAGATCTTTACTATCAGGCCTACACCACTGCAAATTTATATTAAAAGTATCTCATACAAGATTTAGTATCTCTTTTCCCAAAATTGTACTCGCCAGATGAAATTTATCATGCTCTGTGCTAAACTAATATGTTATATACACAAACATGTATTTAACTGAAAAAAAAGTCACAATGTTTTGATGGCTGGTCTGAGGAGGTTTGTAGGGAAAGAGGGTTAAGCCTACCTCCTAAACGATGACGTCACAGTGCTCTGCTAGTAGAGAATAGATGAGTCGTTTTCATTAGATAAAAGAAGGATAATGAAGTTGAGTCAATGTCACGGACTTGGTGTGCTACATTGAAATGATTTCTTAAGAGATTCTACCAGCCAGAGTTTTTGACAGATCAATAACAGAAAAATGTCCCTGGAGGAACAATACAGTACTTGTAAGCAAATAAAAAGGAGAAAATCAAATTATTATTAAATTCAAATTGCAACATAAGACTTTAAAAAATATATATTATCCACTTATGTACACAGATTGAGAAAATTCATGTAATATTAAATGCAAAAAGTACATAAACTGAAGTTTGTTATGGATGATAGATCTTTGTGATATGAAATAATTTAAGAAATAAACCCATGTCTTTGACTATTTGAATTGAGTTTTAGAGAGGATAGATAATAAATTAAAGCATCTAATTTGTTTACTATGTATAATATACACCAACTATATGTATAACAAATATGTGTATATATATATCTTGAATATATATGCCAGATATATATATATTTGTATAATGTAATATAATTTAAATTACATGAATAATTTCATGATATATGAATCTAATTCCAAATTTCCCTAAAGTCCTAAAATAATGATGACCACGCTAAAAAAGTGTACAATGCTCTTTTTGCCCTGTGGACCTGTTCATTTGTCAACGGATCTGTTATAATGTAAACTTTATATTTCATCTTACCCATGCAGATTTATCTGCTAGTAACAAAGCCAGTATTTAGAGATTGATCAAAAATAACGCTATTTGTATTTTTAAAATTTTGTTCCCATTGTATCTTTATGAACTATATGGTAAATTATGGTTTAGAAAGAAAGTAAACTGTACTTGTGTGGCAGTGGTGGAATAGGGGTGTGTTTTTTATTAACAGGTTTATTTTTTAGATCGGTATTAGATTAGCAGAAAACTTAACTTGGTACTGAGAGTTCCCATATATGCCCCCCATACACACACACACACACAGTTTCCCCATTATTGACATCTTACATTAGTATGATATATCTGCTATAATTAATTAATTAATATTGGTACACTATTATTAACTAAAGTCCATAGTTTTCTCAAATTTTCTTAGATTCCAGCTCATGTATTTTGTCGTTGTTCCAGGATCGCATCCAGTGTCCCACATACCATTAGTTGTCATGTTTCCTTCGGCGCTCTTGGCTATGAAAGTTTCTCAGAATTGCCTTGACTGACTTGAACAGTTTTGAAGAGTATCAGAAAGGTTTATAGTAGGAGGATTTTCTACAGGAATTTTCCTGACATTTTCCTCATGGTTAGACTGAGATTATATGGTGTTGAGAGGAAGATCACAGAGATAAAGTGCTCTTTTCATCACATCATATCCAGTGCGCATATTATCACCTTGCTCCTCGATCACCTGGACCATGCACTGTTTGCCAGCTCTCTCCACTGAGAAGGGGCTATTTTAATGCTTTTTCATGCTGTTCTCTTTGGGAAAAACTCACTGCATGCAGCCCACACTTAAGGAGTGGGGAGTTATGCTCTCTTTCATTTAATGCGGAGTAGTTTCACAATTATTTTGGAATTCTGCATGGGAGATTTTCTCTTCTCCCCTAGTTATTACTTTAATAAATTATTTATTTATGTAAGTGTGAGTACATGGATACTTATTTTATACTTTGGGTGAAAGTCCAATACTACTTTATTTTGTTACTGAGATTGTTCTCTCTTTGGCCATTAGGTGCTTTTCAGTTGAATCTTGTGTCTTTGACATATCCCACTAATGTGCGTGTGTGTGTGTGTGTGTGTGTTTTGAGTACTTCTTTACCTTCTGGTACTACAATGTGCTCTAGGCTTATCTTGTATATTTCCTATCCCAGTCCTAAACCCAGCATTTCTCCACAGCACTCTCATTCTTTTTATTAGATAGTGGTATTATAAAATCAAGATCTGGGAGCCAGCCTGGTGGCATAGTGGTTAAGTTTGTGTGCTCCACTTTGGTGGCCCAGGGTTCACAGGTTTGGATTCCTGGCACAGACCTATGTACCACTTATCAAGCCATGCTGTGGCAGGCGTCCCACAAATAAAATAGAGGAAGATGGGCACAGATGTTAGTTCAGGGCCAATCTTCCTCACTGAAAAAAAAAAAACGGGGGGGAATCAAGATCTGGTCATTAGACATGATTATTGCCACTGAAGTGTCATTTCTTTTAGGCCTTCTCAGTAGTCAGAGTAAAGGAGTATGAGTGTATAGACTAAGCTTTGTATATACATCAAAGATATGTAAATAGTTTTTATGTAACCAGCTATAGTTACATCAAGTTGAATCTAAGTTCTTAAGGATATCCCAACCACAATCTATTACCATAGAGATCATTCATTCTCTTCCTTAACCTTGAATTGCTTGGCAGCTACTTATCTTTTCTCCTATAGTCTTGTTTTTCTAGAATGTCACATGCTTGGAGTCATACAGTATGTAGCCTTTGCAGACTATCTTCTTTCACTCAGCAATGTGCTATGAATTTTCAACCAAATTGGAGCACTATTCCTGAGCCAGCTGTAAAGACTACATTTAGCTTTCTAAGGAGCCACCAAACCGTCTTCCAAAATCCCTGTGCTGTTTGTAGCCCACAAGCACCGAATGAGAGTTCCTGCTGCTCCACAGCCTTGTCAGCATTTGGTGGTGTTTGCTTTGGGATTGCAGCCATTCTCAGTGTGCAGTGATGTAATCACTATAGTTTACTTTTGCAATTCCCTAATGAATTTGATATTGACCTTTTTTTCCTTTGCCTATTTGCTATCTGTATATCTTCTTTGCTGAGGTTTTTGTTCAGATCCCTGCCCATTTTTAACAGGGTTTCTGTTTCTTTATTGTTGAGTTTTAAGTGTTCATTAGAAATTTTGGATAACTGTCTTTGACCAGATATGTGTTTTGCAAATGTTTTCTCCTAGTAGTCTGTGATTTGTCTCTTAATTCTCCTAAGAGTGTCTTTTGTAGAGCAGAAAGTTTTTTTTTAATGAAGTCGAAATTGTCAATTATTTCATTCATGGATAATGCTTTTGATGTTGTATCTAAAAAGTCATTTCCAAACCCAAAGTCACTTAGATTTTCTCTTGTGATCGTCTAGAAGTTCTACAGTTTTTGCATTTCACATTTTAGATTAACGAATCATTATCACATAATTTTTGTGAAACCTGTAAAGTCTGTGCACAGATTAATTTTTTTTTCTGCATGTGGATGTCCATGTTTTCTAGCATCATATGCTGAAAAGACTTTCCCATTGAATTGCCTTTGCCCTTTTATCAAAGGTCAGTTTGTTATATTTGGGTGGGTTTATTTCTGGGCTTTCTATTTTATTCCATTAATCTGTTTGTCTATTCTTTCTCAGTACTACATTGTGATGATTATGATAGCTTTGTAGTAAGTCTTGAGACTTGGTGGTGTCAGTTCTCTGACTTTTTTCTTCTTTTTCAGTATTGTGTTAGATACATTGGGTCTTTAACCTTTTCATATAAACCTGAGAATCAGTTTGTTGATATCTTCAAAATAACTTGCTAGGATTTTATGGAAGATTGTGTTGATCTATTGATAAAGTTAGGAAGAACTGATGTCTTAACAATATTTAGTCTTTGTATCATGATCATACAGTATCCCTCCCTTTATTGAGATTTTTAATTTCTTTAATCAGAATTTTATAGTTTTCCTCACATATAGACTTTGTACATATTTTTGTAGCTTTTTGGTTAAGTATTTGATTTTTTGTGGTAATGTACATTATGTTGTGTTTTTCATTTCAAATTCAAATTTTTCACTTATAGCATAACAGAAAACAATTGGCTTTTCAAAATTAACTTTGTACATTATGACCTTATTATACTCACTTAGCATTCCCAGGAGTTTTTGTGTTGATTCTTGCTGATTTCTACATAGATAATTATATCATCAATGAACAGAGACAGGTTTTGTTTTTTCCTTCCTAATATGTGTATCTTTTATTTCCTTAACCTTTTGCATTTGGTAGGACTTTTAGTATAGTGTTGAACAAGAGTGGTGAGAGGGGACAATCTTGCCTTGTTTCCCATCTTAGGGGGAAGGAATCTAGTTTCTCACTATTAAGTATGACATTAGCTGGGGTATTTTTGTAGATGTTATTTATCAAAACTTTTTTTAGTCAAAAAATTTTTAAAATATTTTAACTGCATTTAGATTCCATCCAGGCCAAGGGACAATTTAGGAAAACTTCTATTCAAAGCACATAGCCAACGGTGTGTGGAAAGGCTGTCGATGCCATTGTTCTGAGGATTAGCTTGTCAGTCATCATGATTGAAACATAACCATGAAGACTTCCACAAGTGTAATAAAATGCTTCGAAAAGGCTGCAGAATTGTAGGATGTAATATAATCTCTGACTTTCACTTCCAGTGCCACAGAGTTCTAGGGAAAGAGGCCCATTTCCTTATGCCTTGGGATTTGTCCCGGTTACATTTTTGCCTGCATCACTGAAAGTAGACCCACGTACTGCAGCTTCTGCCACCATTTCCTCCTCTGATTTCTACAAATTTGGGGAGTCCTTCTCCTCTTTGTCATGTTTCTGGAGCTCATCAAAGATGCCATGAAAGTCTCATTGATTCCTGTGAAACTCTCCAAACTTCCTTGTCATGTTTCTGGAGCTCATCAAAGATGCCATGAAAGTCTCATTCATTCCTGTGAAAGTCTCCAAACTTCCTTGTCATGTTTCTGGAGCTCATCAAAGATGCCATGAAAGTCTCATTCATTCCTGTGAAAGTCTCCAAACTTCCTGGGAAGAATGCTAATGTGCTTCACAGTCTGTCTGGCTTTCTGCATAGAAAAGGTGAGAAAAGTCTCCTGGAAATGCTTCTCCACCACCTTCCGGATGCGACAGGTTATGCGAAACAAATCAGCCACTTCTCAGAACCCAGGTCTCAGAAGCGCTCCACTGGCTGAAAAGGAGTCACAAATACTATACTATACTATAGGTTCCTTGTTCCTGAGGGCAAAGGATAGTTCACTTTTGAGAAACACCACAGAGAGCTTGATGAGATGTTGGACGAATCTGAATATTACGTCACAACTGAAGCGTGGAAGTTCCCTTCTATTCCTAGTTTACTGAGAGGTTCTTTTTTCTGTTATTGTTTGTTTTGCTCCTGGTTTTATCATGAATGGGTGTTACATTTTGTCAAACGGTTTTTCTCAATCTATTTATATGAACACATGACTTTTCTTTGGACTAGTGATGTGATGAATTATATTAATTGATTTCTGAATGTCGAATCAGCTTTGCATACCTGAAATGAACCCCATTTAGTTGCAGTGTATAATTCTTCTTGTATATTCTTGGAGTCGATTTGCCACTTTGTCAAGGATTTTTGCATCAATGTTCATAAGAGATTTTGGTCTGTAGTTCTTCCTTGCAATGTCTTTATCGGGTTTTGGTATTCGTGTAATGCTTTCCTTATAAAGTGAATTGGGAACTGTTTCTGCTCCTATTTTCTGAATATTTTTGGAGCGTTAGTCTCATTTCTTCCTTAAAACACTTTGAAGAATTCACCATTGAGATCCTCTAGACATAGTGCTTTTCTTGGGAATGTTAGTTTTTGATTTAATTTATTTAAAACATATAGGCATATTCATATTAGCTATTTCTCCTGTGTGAGTTTTGGTAGGTTATGTTTTCAAGGAATTGGTTCATTTCATTTAAATTATCAAGTTTGTGGGCGTACAGATGCTCATAATATTCCCTTTTTATCCTTTTATTGTGCATGGTATTGGTAGTGATGGCCCTGCTTTTATTTCTGATGCTAGTAATTTGTGTCTTCTTTTGGTTTTCTTGGTTATCTTGGTTAGAAGTTTATCTATTTCTTTTTCTTTTCAAAGGACCAGCTTTTGGTTGTGTTTATTTCCTCTGTTGTCTTCTTGTTTCCAATTTAATTGATTTCTACTCTACATTTTATTACTTTTTTTTCTGCTAACTTTAAGGTTATATTGTTCTACCTTCTCTAGTTTCATACATGTAACCTGGAATGATGATTTTAGATGTTTCTTCTTTTCTAATGTATATATTCAATGTTATAAATTTCCCTCTAAGCAGATTTTTTGCTGCACCCCAAGAATTTGATAAGTTGTATTTTCATTTAATTTCACTGGATACAAAATTCTAGGTAGGTGGTTTTTATTTACTTATTTTTCTTCCAAAACATGAAATATTTCACTTCACTCTCTCTTGCTTGATGATTTCTGAAAGGGTTGACATAATTCTCATTCTTGTTCCTGTATAAATAGTGTTTTTCCCCGTTTTCTTTAGGATTTTTCTCTTTGTTTTTGTTTTTCTGTTGTTTGAATATGATGTGCCTAGATGCATGTTTTTTGATGTTTTTCTTGTGTTGTGTTCTCTGATCTTCCTGGATCTATGGTTTGGTGTATGTCATTAATTTTGGAAAAATTTTGCCATTGTTACTTCACATATTTTTTTCTGTTCTTTTCTCTCTCTTTTTTTGTCTTTCTGATATTCTCATTACACATAGGTTATGACAGAGGAAAGTGGTAAGGAAGTCTGGTAAAGATACAGGTGGGTAGACTTTCGGGAGTAGGTTCAAAGTATTTAGTTATTTGTACCATACAAATGTCTACTAGTCTACTACCATAAGGATAATCCTTGTACTGGAAGTCAGAAGACCCTCTTCTCAGACACACGGCTCATACAGTGGGCACTCGAAACAAATGTGGGTAATGTCTAGGCCAAAGAACTTGGGCTTCCCCTCACTAAGGCTGCTTTCTTTAAGGTTAGTCACCAACTATCAACTCATCAACAGCAAAGACTGGTAATGGCACAATTCCTCGGGAGGCACAATGCCTTGGTGGTGGGTAATTATCAGACTCCCCTGTAACTTTTGATAAAGCAGCAGCACTTTCATATCAGAATAGATATACACTCTGAATATAGGTTTGATTTTACTGGCCATAGTACCTCCATCAGTACAACCATCTTTGGCTTACAGAATGCCTTATACTTTGACATCATTTTACCCAACATCAGCTTGAACCAAGGAAGCCATCATGCAGCAAAGAAGATGCACCAATGTGCTCATATCATAGGATACATTGATATTACCATGTAGTTATCCCGTCAACTCGAAACAGTTGGCCTGCTAAGACTTTAGAACGTACATTCGAAAGCTTAGTTAAGATATTGCTGATCATTCATGGGGATAAGGCATGTCCTTTAGGATACAAAGTATGTCTTTTTTGGGGGGGAGATGGGGGAAAGATCATACCTGAGCTAACATCCATTACCAATCCTCCTCTTTTTGCTGAGGAAGATTGGCCCTGAGCTAACATCTGTACCCATCTTCCTCTATTTTATATGTGGGACACCTGCCACAGCATGGTTTGATAAGCTGTGTATAGGTCCACACGCAGGATCTGAACCAGTGAACCCCAGGCTGCCGAAGTGGAGTGAGTGGACTAAACCACTAAGCCACGGGACAGGCCCCCAGAGTATGTCTTGAAGCAATAACTCATGTATAGAACACTGTCTGTGTATTCAAAACATGAGTTTGAAGGTAGAGTTGGAAATAGCCCATCTTACTCGCTTGAAGAATTTGTGTTTCCTGTTTCTTCTACTTTGGCATCTGGGAAGTGAGAAATACCAATAGACCACAGAACTGGCATGTTAGAGGGAACACATGTTCCAGTGGACACAACAAGCATTGATTTGTGACTCCTTCTGGCTTTTTAGTGATATATGTTCCAGTAGACCAAGAGATCAGAGATTGGTTGGAATGGTTTATCCTGCTTACCACAAAGATCTGAGAATGCTACAATGCATTAGGAACAGTGAGTATGGAAACTGAAAGATTGACTGGTCATACTTCCATACTCAGTAATAACTTTCAAAGAGCAACTATAGCCAACATAACCCAAGGACAGAACAATGAGAGCTCTGTCATTCAGAATACGAAGACTCTAGAATAAACGTTGGAGGCAGGAGATGATAAATGCTTGTAAATGGCTCAGGATCAGCAACAGCAGGAGAGACTGTAGCTTGTTTCACACAAAAAAATCTTACATAGCCTTTTGTGAGATTATAGCTGGCCACTACCATAAAGAGGATTCTGACTGATTCTACATCCTCTTCAAGAAAGAGTGAGGGAAACTTTGTTCTCACAGATGAAATTGCAGTCTCTGTAGTTTTTATTAAAATCAAATAGAATGGAAGAGCACAACTGGATCTGAATGCCATTAGGGAAGAACACAGTGTTCTCTTTTGCAATTTCCTTTGCACATCTCCTTTGTTATTCTTGCTCAGTGCTCCATATTCTCCAGGTGACTACTCCATTTGTGAATTTGATGAAATAACACACCACAGAGGTTAGGACTGGCTTCCAGAGTGTCCAGTTAGGGGCTCAAAAGATGCAACCCCAAATACAGAGGAGTTAGCTTTTCATGAGATGACCTTGACCCATGGAGGATAGGAGATAATCTGGAAAAAGGAGATAATCTGGAAAACCTAGATAACCTAGAAACCTAGAAATCCTATTCCTTTTCATATTACCTATCCAATGGTCCTGAGCCAAGTGGCTTGATTAAGTAGTAGCCACTGTAGTGAGGTACCAAATACAACTGATTTGCATCTTTCCGTCTCTACTTTTATTATTATTATTATTATTATTATTTTAATTCTTACTACCCAGAATGTTCATTTCCCAAAGAGTGTTTTCACCCTAATTTCCGCTTCAGGCTCTGCTTCAAGCTAAGGCAGTTAAGATTTATGATTTTAAAAAAAGTTTCCAATGTAATTTATGTAGGAAGTTTAAAGCAGAATTTTGCAATTCTGTCTATTTTATATTCAGAAAATATTTTTAGAGAAAAGTATCTACAAGCAAATTATTTGGCAGCCATTTATATAAAAGCTTTCTAATTATACCATATATGCATCACTCTCTTGTGCGTGAAAAAATAAAAGACTTAGTACAAGCATCAGAGAAGAATATACACATGTTAAAATTTAAACGAGAAAGAAATTAATAATATTTAACATAGGTAATAGCAAAACAAATCAATTCTAAATACTTTTATGTACTTATAATGCATTTGTTCGCCTCTCTTAAACATGTTATTCAATTTCACTTTCAAAGATAACAAAATGCCTAGTAATGTTCTATGTATGATAACGAGTTCAGTAACTTTGTGGCTCAGAGCATGTGTACAACAAATGTCTGTCTATCTCTCTACCTACCAAATCTCTATTTTTATTCTGACACAGGAACTCTTCAATGAGCTCTTATTATTATCTCTCAAAACCTGCGTTGTGTCCTCAATTGTTGCTAAACAACGTACCTGATAGAAACGCTGCCTGTCGGGAGAATTAGGCTGGATTTCGTTTGAATTTTTTTGACTGCATGCCATTTCTTTATTCCTAAACAAATTTCTTTTTTTTTTTTAAGATTTTATTTTTTTCCTTTTTCTCCCCAAAGGCCCCCGGTACATGGTTGTATATTCTTCGTTGTGGGTCCTTCTAGTTGTGCCACGTGGGACACTGCCTCAGCGTGGTTTGATGAGCAGTGCCATGTCCGCACCCAGGATTCGAACCGACAAAACACTGGGTCGCCTGCAGCAGAGCGCGCAAACTTAACCACTCGGCCACGGGACCAACCCCCCTAAACAAATTTCTTAATGTCTCCAAATCATAGCTTAGTCTCCTGAACAACAATGATGATAGTAATTTCCTCATTGTACTGTTGGGTCTATTCTATAAATATTGTTTCAAGATTCTCTTTGTCTCCAAAGTTCCCATGACACCAAGCTGCTGTGGAATATATTTCTCCTAAGAATACTTTCTGTTTTTCCAGATTAGCAAATATATTCATGGCACAGGGTGCACCTTTGGATAGAATATATTTATTCTATGTAATTACAAAGGGTCATTTGGGTCAATGCAAAAATATTTAAATCATCAGAATGCTCTGAAAAGAATACTTATCTTTATTATGCAAATATTTAGTTATGTTTTATTCTTAGACAGATTAAATCAATGAATTCTTTAAAACTAAAATAAGAACACTTTCTGCCCTTGAGAACTTCTGCTTTAATCACTTAAACAGAGTAAAACTACCTAACCCAGACTTAGAAAATGTCATCATATTTGTTGTGGTGTTTTATTTTGTTTTGTTTGTTTGAGAGCAATGGTTCTAATGGTGAGATGGCCATCTGAACATTTTAAGGTAGATAACTCTGCTGTGCAATATTTTTGTTTAGGAGTCCTTATACACAACAATATTTACTTGGTAATTTATGGACTATACTATACTATTATATTTTTTCCTTTACGGTTCTGATTAGTACATTCTGCTAAATGTTGACCAGACCAAGTGATTTATGGCCACATTATCTTCCTCCTGATTTAGTAGTAATACTTCTAATGTTTACCACAATGTTGTTTGTAAATCATAATATTGTTTGTTTACCGTAATAGTTTTGTGATAATTTTCTAACATAAACAGTCATCATATTAAAGAAGGTACTTTTTATTTATAGTTTGCTAAATATTCCTGCCAGAATTTTCCATGGTTGGTATACTCATTGAGCATCTCTTTCTTGAAGCAGCACTTCCATGAGAAACAGCTGATAAACATGACTTGTAATATTTGTTGGAATGGCTGAACACCAATACACCTTAGGCAAATAAGAATCGTCTCTCTCTAGCAGATAAAGATCCAGGGAGAGTTTTCGAATATAACATGAACTCCCATCGGTAGTTCTAAAACTTACATCAGCTCATTTTTTTAATAAATTTTATTGCTACTTTCATACTTCTTTACAATGTGTCATTTTTAAATAGAAAACCTCACATGAATTACCTTTTAGAAAAAATAGCATTAAAACTATAATCAAAGTGCACAACCTACGGTATTGAGGAAAATATTTCCAAATCATGTATTTGATGAGTTTAATATCCAGAATATATAAAGAACAACTCAATGACAAAGACAAGTCAATTAAAAAATGAACAAAAGACTCAAATAGATATTTCTCCAGAGAATATATGCTAATGACCAATAAGCACATGAAAAGATGCTCAACATAATTAGTCAGTAGGGGAAATCAGATCAGTAAGATACCACTTCACATCTACTAGAATGCCTGGAATATTAGTAATTTAAAAAGATGGAAAATAAGAAGAGTTGGTGGGGATGTGAAGTAATTAGAACGCTTATGTGTTGTTGGTGGGAGTGTAAGGTGGTGTAGTTGCTGTGGAAAACAGTTTGGCGGTTCCTCAAAAAGTGAATTACCATATGATCCAGCAAATTTACTTTCAGGTATATATCCCAAAAAATTGAAAATAGGGATTTAAGAGATGCTTGCACAGAAATGTTTGTTTCAGAATTATTTGCAATAGCTGAAAGGAAGAAAACAGAAGGTAGAAATAACAAGTGTCCATCAATTGATGAACGGATAAACAAAATATGATATGTGTAAATATGTGTAAATGTATACATATATTCAACCATAAAAAAATGAAGTTTTGATGCATGCTACAATGTGGGTGAATCTCAAAACATTATGTTAAGTTAAATCACCAAACACAAAAGGACAAATACGGTAAGATTCCACCTATATGAGATATCTAAAGTAGACAAATTCACAGAGACAGAGTATGGATTAAAGATTACCAGTGACTAGAGAGAGGGAAGTGTTTAAAATGTTATATTTCATGTTAATATATTTACCTCAATAAAAAAATCTACACAAAAAACACATGTCAATTCGTGGTGATTTATGTTTACCAATTATAAATGCTTACACATTAGAGGTATTAGAAGAAGCCAGTTTGAACCTAGCACGAGCATGTAATAAATTAAAATAATTCATCTGGGAAGACAATGGTGAAAAATATCAATCAATCTTGGAATTCAGACAGAATTTTCATATTTGCTTCAATTTTTGTTACATTATCAACCAGTTCTAAAATTCTGTTTTTGTTATTTTTAAGGTAGATGCTGAAATAATAACAGACAATAGTTGAACGATTGAAAATAAGAGTCTTTGGCACTAGTCTCAACACAGCATTCACTCTAAGACCTTCTTTAAGTTACCAAACCTCTTGCAGCCCCATTTTTTCCCACGTGTAAAGTGAGGGCATTTTAAAGATGAACTTTGAGGATCCACAAGCTCAAACACATTATCATTTTATACAATTTTTCTGTTCATCTTAACAAATTGATATAAAGGTCATTAAAAATGTGAACGATTATCAAGATAAAACAGTTACTGTAGATACCACTTCTATGATTGTATCGATTCCGCCAGTTTCATGCGTTGTTAGACTGAGTAAAAGTATTGAAACTTTGAACAGATAATACAGAAGAAAACTAATATTATTGGCAATCAACTTGGAAGTGTGCAGTTTTAGTCACATTGTGAATAAAGAATTTCTTGTCATGTGTTAAGAATGTGACACAAATGTGGGAAGCTCTATTTCCTTTCAGTGGATAAATGAAACCAGAACTTTCAGATTTCTTGGATGGATGGATAGCTGATCACTTATAAATTGGTTCAGTGGCCTTCACAGAAAGGTTGACTTCCTTTCTCGGAGTCTCAGACACTCAGAAAAAATTCTATAATTATGAGAGTAAGCTGTATTCTTTATAAGAATAATCAAATAAAACATTTATTCTTTAATATTGTTTTAAATACTAAGGAAATTCTATATGTTAAAGGGATTCATATTAATTCTTACAAATGGAAAATGTGTAAATAGCACTTACAATATTAGCGAGTAAACAAGGAATTAAATCTACCTTGAAATTTTGGATTGTAATGATTATAGAAGGAGTTCCTTCCTGCACTAGTAAAGAAATGATGAGTTTTACAGGACTATATATTAGCATGTAAATATGTATACACCATGCTCAAATGTTTTCTTATTAATGCTATTTCACTATAGATCAATGCCCATTAAACAATCACATTTACTTCCATGAGTTTATATTCACAATATCTAAAATTGCTTTTGGATAAACTGTATTATTGTGTAGATGAATAATTATTCTGCATATTCAGGAATCAACTACATTTGAAAAGTGAGGCTAAAGCTGGATTTCAGTTGTTATTCAAATAAACTCAAGTATTTGATATTTGGTTTTCAGGCTTCCTGATCCAGATTTTTGTCCTCATTTTATCTGCTCTGTCTATTTATAATCCTTTTCCGCTCTCACAGATGTTGGTCACAGACTGCTGTGAGAAGCTTTCTTTACTCATAGGTTTGCGTTACGGAGGTAAGGGTTAATGGCAGCAGGCAAGGCTCCCCGCAGTAATCTGGGTCACTTATATTTTACAGATCGGTGATTTCTTTACCTAGAAGAATCTTAAATTACAACCATGAATATACACATACGCCTCCCCCAACTTTTCACTTTGTTCAAGATTTAATATAAAGAGAATACAATGTCTAATGGAAGATGAAAAATGAAAATAAAAAGAGTAATGGGATGGAGAGAAGACATATAACATTAAGATTACTATTTCTTTGCTATATTTTCTAGGATTTTCTCCTACTTTCATTTCGTTTATGAGAAGATGTATTCTTCAGGAGAAAATGTAATTCTATGGCATTTTCTCAGCTTTGAAAAAATGTTTTAATCCACAAGCCACAGACTCTATTATGGTAACCATCATGGCCAAGGTAACTACTTCAAGCATGCATAGTAATCTAGTAATTATGCTTAGATATATTAGAGCTCTGCCACATCCACCATGATAAAAGCGAATTTAATGGCAAATGAAATTATATTTTACTTAGCCTATCTTTATATAACACCTAAGAATTAAAATAAAGCAATTTAGTATTTAATGCTATTCTGTGATTATAAGCAAATGTTCACCCTAAATAAGTAAATGTTACATATGAATAATAAACTGTGAAATGTAACTCACATATAAATAGATATTTTGATGTAGGGAAGAAAATCAAAGAATCACTTAGCATTGTAACAAAGCTATTATATTTAATTTTTATTCCTTATGTTTCTGCTCTTTGATTCATATTATATGCAGGCAAAAGAATATATTTTCTCTCTTTAAAGCATGTCTATACACTTAGATATTGCAAAAAAACAGTGTATATTATTTTGTAAGCTGGAGTTTATATATTAAATGTGTAGTGGTCACCTTTATATGTTATCAAGCAATTTTAAAATTCTGTAATTTTTTTTAATGATTTAACATTGTTTTATGACTGACCATCATATGGGTTTCATTTAATTTTTTTAATCAATCTTATCTTTTCTGGACATGTCCATCTTTTCATTCTAATACGAATGTGATGACAAATAGGTGTCAATTTAAATAAATATATAATCAATTATAATTTTATTGAATAAATTTCTGTAAGTCAAAATACAAAACTTAAAGTCTCTGATATATATATCATGAAATAGTCTTCTATACAACTCTTCTGATATACACTCTTACAAGCAGTATGACCAATGTCCTGTTTCCGCATGAACCTCGATATCTTTTTATATTATTTTAATAATGTTATCAATATTTTATAACTTGCCACTACTTGAAAAGTTAACATTTATTTTATTTCTATTTGCTTAAATTTTATTTATTAGATGCTTTGCTTCCATTTGAAAAGTTATGTTCCCCTTTTTGCAGCTATCCTTATTATTGATGTTTTTTAAGAAAGACGATGTTTGAAAAACAAAAAACATTCCTAATGTTGCTGTTAATCATATCATGTTATATTTATACATCAAATATATGCTTCACTTATAGAATTAAAGTAACAGTTTTGGATTATTTCTTATAATTATTAAGTCACTAAAGAAACTAGTCTTTTTGTACAGATTATAATTTGATGGATTCAATAATTAATCACCCCTCTCTAAAGGGAAATAAAAACAACTATGAGATTTTACCAGATAATTTCTTGGAATTATCATTATAAAATCCAATTAGAACACAGTCTCTACAAATTAAAAGATTTAGCGGCAGGGCAAGTTTTATTATGAAATAGTATATCAGTAATTGAATGTGAACTGGACCATATATTCCAATTACTATCTTTCATATTATATAGGAAATACTGGTGCTTTATGAGGTATAACATTAAAACTTCGTTAAATCAGACTTAAGATCTATTAAAAGATAAATATACTTGCGTTTGTCTCAGTCTTACCAACAATCACAACATTTTTATATCATTAATCTTGCTTGGATATCTAAAGCAGGAAATTTTAATAAACTTAGATATTTCTTAGACATGAGTCCTTAATATTGCTTTTATCTAAAATGGAAATAGATTTGATGTTTTAATTATAATGACAAAATTAATAATATATTATTATTGTGCAAAATAGTTTTGTACAATTGCAAAATGCATAAAAAGATCAAAATCACTCATAGTACTAACACCTAAACATAATGAAATAATTACTGTCTTGTACTGGTGTGCATCTTTACAATCTTTATATGAACGTGTGCCTGTGTGTATGTATGTATGAGTGTCTATAATAATTTACAAAATAGGATCAATGTATCAATATTGCATGTTGACCACAATGCTGCATAAAAGGATATAGACATTTTGTAAAACTAGCCCTGCATATTGAAAACTGCATATATCAGCATAAATTATAAATTCTCTAGTTCTATATTTTGAGTTTGGTGGATAAGTATGGGTCTGTAGCAAAATTAAATATTTACCTTTAGTTTTTCTTGTACCTTATAGTTTCATTTCAAATGTATACCTTTAATTTATCTGCATTTTATACTAGTTATAAAACCTGTAACAATTTATCTAATATTTTCTGATATTTCCACTCATCTTAACGTTCATTATACAGTAGACACAATATTATATATTATATGTCTACTATATAATAGACAATATTTTGTTATTTATTAAACAATCCATTTGGTAGGCCGTAAAGGTGCAAATCGTAGACTAAGTCATGTATAAAGTTCATCCTTGCTAAACTGAATGATTTCCAAGCATTAACTTTATTTTTGGTTGTGTTCTCCTAAACAGTACATATGATCCCATAGCCAAATATATTTTAATATTGATAGAAACACATTGCAAATGCTAAAGTGATCATTAATTAAATCAGTAGTTTTGAATTGAAATATTAATAATACTTTAATGTTTGTTGTCTCTTTTATTTATAATACTCTGATTAGGGAATTTGCATGTACAGTCTCATTTAATCATCACTCATCCTTGTGGAGAGTATTTTCTTAGCCCCATTTTAAAGATGAATAAATGTTCGTTCAGAGCATTACAACAACTTGATTGATGTCACAGAGTCAGAACAACCAGAAAATCTATTCCAAATCAAGAACTTTAAAGATTAGTATATGTTGCTTACATAGTGGATTGAGAGCTTGTTCTTAATAATGAGAAAGGCTTGGGCTGCATTTTAGTTATATGATCTGAAACGTTAGTATGGATAATGCTGCTCCTTTAAACTGAGTAATTATGAAACCACGGAAAAGAACAGAAAAAGTTTGTTCAGTGGTATAAAGTAAACCAGCCATAAATTAAACTCGGGTAGGCACCTCATAGTAGATTAATATCTCTTTATTAATAGCGTATTTATGTTTTACCCTTGTAAGTTACTTTTTAAAGTTCAACATAATTTCTTTTAAGGGTATTTCATTTTACCAAATCCTGCAGTATATGTCTTCTCAGTTCCCATAATATGTGTCAATAAAAGTAATAACTGAAAATATTATACTTGGAAATTCTAATAATGACAGCAGATAGCCAATACATATCTTGGAAGAATAAAATTTGTCACAGATATTCACAGTACATTTTTTCCCTCCAGCTAATTTTTTTTAATATTTTGAGACACATCTTTTATTAAAATAGAAATGAAAAAAGTATTTTAGAAGTTATTGAAATGATAAAAATGCTATTTTAAATTGAATGGCTTTATTATTTGCAAGAGATATTACCTTTTCAAATGAAGTTGTGAGCAAATTAACAGCCATTTACTCACATTGCTTTGGAAGCCATTACTAAGATATAAATGTTTTCCAGACAATGGGATTATAAATACACCTATAGATGCACACTCATTCACATATGTGCATATCTGTATATTTGCTAGTATATTTCTTCTATTTTATTAGCTCTTCTTTAAGGACTAATCCAAATTTTTCTCAATATTTGATTTCTTATAGAAAGTTAGACATAAAAAGACAGAAAACAATCTTTATTCTAAAGTCTCATTTATATGGAGGTTCTAACAGAATATAAACAGATTCAGGGTAAGTTTAATAACAAGTAACAGTCTTCTTCCCCTTTCCTGAAGGTAGGTAAGAAGGTTAAACATGAGAGAAACGGTGAGGAGACAGGAAGAAGGGGATGGGGCACAGGAAGCAACATCATTTTGTTTAAAATGTTTAATTAAAGCTTCTAGTAATATCAATTTGTCTTAATACTGATGTTGGGAATTGCGTCAATCTTTTCTATATATATCTAAAACTAATTTGTACTTGTATTATCTGTCAATACAATATACAACATAAAAAACAAATTTGAATTTAGTATATTGGGACCCCCCAAAATTACCAAATTATGAAAACAATGCTGTTTTCAAAAGGGCAAATGAATTCAAAAGGCAGGATTCAGTGTATATTCTGCTACTGATGAAATAACTTTTCAAAGACTTTAATTTCTGGTCATTGAGTCTCTTCCTCTTTTAATTTATTGTTGTAACTGGGACAGACAACAGTCTGTCAGTGGTCTCCAAATATCTGTTTACCAAATAGTTTGTAGTAAGAGAAAGCTTGAATGACATCCACTGGACGCCTGGCTTTCCAGAACATGAGTACATTTCCCGAGCTTTCCTGCATCTATATGTGGCCATATCACTAACATCTAGTCAAGGGATATAAAAGGAACCATTGTGTGAAACTTCAGAAGGAGTCCTTAAGGAAAAAGGAATTCAATCTTCCTACTCTTTCTTCCCTTCTGGGTGGATAAAATTAAGCATCAGTATTAGCAAATGCAACACGACAGAAACTTAGGTAATAAATGATGTCATGCCTCAAAACCCATGGTCTGCACTTAGATTTATGTGTATGGGGAAAAAAATGCTTCTATCTTGATTAAACCACTGTTATTTTGGGTTTTATGTCACTTGCAACTGCACAAAATTATAACTAACACAATGATGTTACTGTCATCCAGATCTTCTTCTGTGTGTGCATGCTCACACATATTTCCATTAGTCTTTATTATTTTCCTCTTTAAATATATATGTGTGTGTTTAATTTTCTTACATATGAGTGGTTTGGTAGGGAGTAAAGTATTTCTGATTTATACTATAATGCCACTGTAGTCGGGAAATGTCTTCTATATTTTATTGATTCTTCAGTACTTGTTGAAAAATATTCTTGACCCACTGACCAATGTTTGTAAATACACTGTATGTGATTGAAAATATTATTCCTATTTTTTTATATTCTAATTAAAATATCTTTTTTTTTTTGAGGAAGATTAGCTCTGAGCTAACATCTGCTGCCAAGCCTCCTCTTTTTGCTGAGGAAGACTGGCCCTGAGTTAACATCCATGCCCATCTTCCTCTACTTTATATGTGGGATGCCTACCACGGTACGGCTTTCCACGAGGTGCCATGTCTGCACCTGGGATCTGAATGGGCAAACCCTGGGCCGCCGAAGTCACATGTGCACATTTAACTGCTGCACCACTAGGCTGTCCCCTAAAATGTCTCATTTTTTTTTTTAAAAAAACTTTTTATTAAGATTATGATAGTTTACACCCTTGTGAAATTTCAGTTGTACATTATTGTTAGTCATGTTGTAGGTGCACCACTTCACCCTTTGTGCCCCCCCACACCCCCTTCCCCTGGTAACCACCAATCAGTTCTCTTTGTCTATATGTTTAAATTCCACCTATGAGTGGAGTCATACAAAGTTTGTCTTTCTCTATCTGGTTTATTTCACTCAACATAATACCCTCAAGGTCCATCCATGTTGTTGTGAATGGGATGATTTTGTCCTTTTTTATGGCTGAGTAGTATTCCATTGTATGCATGTACCATATCTTCTTTATCCAATCATCAGTTGATGGGCACTTAGGTTCCTTCCACGTCTTGGCTATTGTAAATAATGCTGCGATGAACATAGGGGAGCATGGGACTTTTGGAATTGCTGATTTCAAGTTCTTTGGATAGATATCCAGTAGTGGGATGGCTGGGTCATAAGGCATTTCTATTTTTAATTTTTTGAGAAATCTCCATACTGTTTTCTATAGTGGTTGCACCAGTTTGCGTTCCCACCAACAGTGTATGAGGGTTCCTTTTTCTCCACAACCTCTCCAACATTTGTTACTTTTTGTTTTGGATATTTTTGCCATTCTAACAGGTATAAGGTGATATCTTAGTGTAGTTTTGATTTGAGTTTCCCTGATGATTTAAAATTTCTCTTTTTAATGTATGAATCTCTCCAAGAATTTTGTTTAAAATTTCCCATATGATTGAAAATTTTCCAATTTTTCTTATTGTTCCACATTTTTCTTTGCATTTAAAAAAATAGTTGTTATTAAAGAAATATAATTTTGTATTTTATAGTTTTCTGGTGAATTATTTGCTCTTGTATGATATAATCCCCTTTTTATGTGTAGTAATGTAGTTATTTTCTTCATATTTACCTTATATTCTCTTTGAAATTACTGTAGCTACATCATATTTCTTTGTTGTCTGGCACTTCTTTATCAGTTCTTTCACTTTTATTCTTGTTGTGTGATTATGTTTTACTTTTCCTTTTGTAAGCATTGAGCTGTTTGTGTTTTTTTTTTCATCCAGATTGTTTGGTGCCATTTTAAATTCATTTATCTTAATTGTGATTATGTTATATTTGAATTTAGTCCTGTCAAGTTATTTTGTGCTTTATACTTATCAAGCATTATGTTTTTTGACTCATAGGGGTTCTCTGTCTGTTAATTTCTTATACTGGTTTGGAAGTCATGCATTATATTTCTTTTCTTTCACAGGGTAGCCTCGTTATTTTAATGTATGAAACAGGCCTAATATTTATCAAAGGCTGTACCCACCAGGCAAACAATTTAAGGCTTTATATTCTTTAAATCTGATTCCAGGTCTTCCTCAGCTTACAATGGGGTTATGTCTTGATAAACCCGTTGTTAAGTTGAAAATGCATTTAAGACACCTCACCTACAAAACATCATAGTTTAGCCTAGCCTACTGCTAAGTGTGCTCCAGACACTTATATTAGCCTACAGTTGGGCAAAATCATCTAACACAAAGCCTATTTTATAATGTGTTGAATATCTCATGTAACTTATTGAATACTGTACTGAAGGTGAAAAACAGAATGGTTGTATGGGGATGGAATGGGTGGAAGTGTATCAGTTTTTTACCCCTTGACCGTGTTGCTAACTGGGAGCTGCAGCTCACTACCCAGCCTCACAAGATTATTGCTAGCCTAGGGAAAGATCAAAATTTAAAATTTTGTACAGTTTCCACTGAATGCATATTGCTTTTGCACCATCATAAAGTCGAAAAATGATAAGTTGAACCATTGTAGTTGGGGACTGTCTATTTGCCCTTCCTTACATTCTTGTAAACCTTCCAAATTAACGTCATCAATGCTTCATTACATTTATGTACATGTTTTTACCGATCTTTATGCTCACCATTGTTTCTTTCATTCCAGTCTGTTCTTCTGGGTCTTATTCTCTACTGACCGAAATATATATATGAAATATGTACATATATATAATTGTCTTAATGTCCTCCCCAAAATTCATGCGTTGAAATCCTAACTCCCAAAGATAATGGTATTGCTAGGTGAAGCCTTTGGGAAGTGCTTGAGTCATGGGGGTGGAACCCTCATGAATAGGATTAATGTCTTATAAAAAATGCTCTGGAGAGAACTCTACCATCTTCTACCAAATGAGAAAACAATGAGAAGTCTACCCGTGAAAGAAAAATATGTAAAAGTTTACTGTTATTATTAATTACTGTTAGTTTTCCAGTGAAGGTCAGTGGTTTCATAAAATTTGTCCCAGACATAACCGTTTGCCTATAATAGACACAAGATAGGTTTCATCACTTGTTCCAAAAATGCTGTAAAAATCTAGATCTTTCTACATGATACCATATATTCAGATCTGGTACTAGAACCTTCTTCTCCAGAGTGTATGAAATATCTTGCATGTTTTTGTTTGATTTACAGGCCTTTCACTGCTTGTGGAATCTGTGGATATTCCTTTATGTTTAAAGAGCTTTGGTTATGTATTTTGAATTATTTTATTTCATCCACTATTACTCCTTGTCACTAGTAGAAAGGAGTGTCATCTCACACTACTCTTTTCTCAAAACTATAAAGCCTCTTTTATTTTTCTCTTTTGTAAAATAATTCAATATTTATCTTAATATTCTTCGAATGACACAGTGCAAGCCCCAGTAAAATTTCTCTATAAAGGGCCAGGTGGTAGATATTGTAGGCTTTGCCTGTATGTTCTTTGTTGCACTACTCAACTCTGCGACTGTACTGCAAAAGCAGCCACAGACAGCATATAAATAAATGGGGGTGACTGATACCAGTAAAATTCATTTACAAAACGTAAGTGATGTCGTGGATTTGGCTTGGAGATAGTAGTTTTCTGACTCTCGACATAATGCATTTGGTAACACTTTATAGATTCTAAAATGCATTATACAATAACTAGTTTTTCTGATCTTTCTCTTGAAATGTTCTCTAGTTACCTTAGCTACTTTAATACTTACATCTGCATCACTCACACAATGTGCTATGTCACGCTCTAAATTCACTGCTGGATGAAAAATACTATATGAGTTCTTTTTATTATGCCTCTTAAGGCTTACACAGTATTTTGCATAGAATTAAGATTCACATTGTTATTGATTACTAAGTATTGAACAGAATGTATCAAACAAATACATACGCTGTGCCCTAACCCTACAGCAACCTCCTGCGAAGCTCTATACCCATTCATGGAAGCCCCAAGTCTTGTTTTTATATCTGTACACCTTTTGAATAACTAAAAGAGGAAAAAGACATCTCAGTAACCATGTGTTTAGAACTGGTTCACCAAGGAGACAACTAAATTTAATCCCTGAAATATTTTAAGACTCGAGCAATATTAAAGTATCCACTTTAGATTTATCCACTTTATCCCCTGGTATTAATTGTTCTTGTAATTATTATTGACACAAAGGCAGTGCAGCACCTAATACATCTCTTAAGGCAGAATGGCTCCCTTGCAGTTTAATGTGTAGAATTTGTGAGATTTGATACTTCTGTAGAACATACATAAAAGCATTTATTTGCATCTCTCACTTTTTGGTGAGGGTGAGTTGGAGAGAATAGTGTCATCTTTTACTTAAGAATCATATGAAATGAGGTTATTTGTTTCCATCATTCCTGATAAAGGATAATATTCTTAAATGAAATCTTCAGGCCTCTGAAAGCATTTGGCTATCTCTCTCTGGACATTACCACATTACATTTTTCTGTATTGGTAAGTGGTGAACATCTCCAGTTAATATGGTTTTATGCACTATGTGAGTAACAAATGACTCCCAAAGCAATCCAAGGAAATTTTTCTAATTCTTTTTACTCAAATAATAGTGCATTAGCTAGAAGTTAAATGTTTGTAAGGGAGAATGGAGACCACTCCTAGTAAATAACTATCTTATGGTGAAAAAATTTAAGCAAGAGTTCAGCAAGGTTTACTATTTTAACTTGTCATAGAAATTTTCCTCTGATTAGCATAGACACTTGAGATATGATATTTTCACATCGTGTTGGGTTTGTGTAAACTTTAGTAGTTTTTTTAAGGCCTTTTAAGCCCTATATACGTAGACCAATTAATATTGATGATCTTTATTGCAGTTTAAAGAACAGTGGAATTATCAAAGTGTCTACCTGAAAAAATAGCAAGAAAGACCAATACTTATTTTAAACTATGAGTCAAATAGATTTAATAGCTATTTAATAATGTTCTCCCTTAACAGATAATATTCTTTTTTACATTTTTTGTATTCACTCAAAATTATAAAACACATAGGAAAAAACGTTCATGGTGTGATTACACCAAACACATTTTGGGTACAAGATACTCTAGAAATGTGAAATTAGATACCTACCCTCAGGAAAACAGAAAAGAAATAAGGGACAGCAGGACAAATCCAGGTTTCTTTTCAGTTCACTGCATCATGTTATTTTTCTTTGTATAATGATCCATTAGAAATAAAAATATAATTAAATTTTAAAATTATTCATTTTCTATATATATTACATAATCCAAGTTTGATGGTTATCTAAAAAAGTTACTATTTTTTTTCTTGAACAGAGGTGAAGATGTAGAAGTGGAAGGACTATTTCTCTACACTCGAGGTCCTGGCTGGCCTAAGAATTAAATTGACATACAAGAGACTAACAGGAGAAAATCGAACACGGTTTAATAAGAGGCACACATGGGAGAAAACCAAGAAAACTGAGTAATTCACCAAAATGGCTGACACCACCACCTTAAATACCATCTTCAGCTAAAGACAAAGCAGGATGTTGGGAGTAGTGGTTTGGGTCTTCAAAGGGGAGTTTACATCGAGATAGAAAAGCAAATGTCTGATAAACAAAGGTTTCCTGAGCCATTTAGAGACAATGTGACCTGAGAGAGGGGACTTTGATAAGAGTGGGCTTAGCAAGGATCCTCCCAGTCTACCATACCCAAAATTATCTATGGTGATGGCCTGTCCTGAGGACAAGGCTTCTATCTTAAATTCTTTTAGGCAGTTAAGGAGAAGGTCAAAGTTTCCTTCAGAGGCTTTTGTCGTTAAAAATAATAAAGTCAAAGAGACACATTTTGAGGTGGCCAATTCTGATCCCCCACAAATACATAAAGTTAATTATAGTCTTTAACATAAAAAATAAATATCTTTTCTCATTCTTCCCGTGTCCTTCATAAAAATGATGAATAGAAATGACTAGACTTAAAAAAGGTAGAATTTAAAATCTTTGCTAAAAGGCTTCAATAGTCCATGTTTATTTTCCATTTAAAAAATGTATTTTTGAACAACAGTTTGCATTGAAAAATGTAATCTATAACCATAAACAATATTTTTAATGGTTTGCGTTAGCTTCCTAATGGCAAACTTACATGTAAACAAATAATTTGTGAAATTTCCTTGATGCCAAGCAAAAGCATAACAAAAGGGAATCTATCTCAAATAGATTTTTTTTTGCAGGAGTCCAAAATTGGTTGGGGGGAAAACAGTAAAGAGAACAACTACTGAAAAGAGCCAACTGCTTTCTGATATTATAATGCTAAATAGAATAAGTCAAGTTGCTGTCAATGAATATTAACCTCAGAAAATTGGCAAGGGAAAATAAGATAAATAGCAGATATTAATTAATTAAATCACTGCAAATAATAAAATATTAAAGGAAAAATTCAGAAAGAAAAAATAGAGAAAAGATAGCTTTTAAATGAGGCAATTTTATTTAATATACAACTGTTTTACATATCAGCCAGTTTCATAAGTCTGAGAGAAATAAAATGTGAGAAAAATTCACATTTGGATAGAAAAACTTTGTTATTTCATATAAAAAAATCAAAAAGAGAATAGTTGAGCATTTGATCTCCCAAGTCGTGAAAATGAAAGACTGTTCTTAGCAAAACAGTTATAGGGAACTATAAATTATGATATATAGCAAATAGAGGCCAAAGCATAAATGTCAATTCTGCATCATTCCAAGAGTGAATGAAGTATATAACCAAGGGATCTTCTTTCTGTCTCATTTCTGTGGCAACATATTTAAAAATCCAGTACATCATAAAAATAAGAACACATAACAGAATATTGCTAAATTTTGCCTTTACACATACAGTCCTTTAAAACACAAGCAGCCACATTTTCATTAACTGTGAATGAGTTATTTCAGTCCAAGCATAAATTCCAGCTGTGAGAGTAACTAAAGTCTTACACTGTGCTGTTTTCTAAACTCAAGTTTAACTTGGAGTTAAGTTTTCCAAAAGCCGATGATCCCTATTATCCTGTGAAGCTTAGACGTTGCATGAGCTTCTGATGATCTGTGTGAGGTTTACAGTTGCTTCAAGAGGTAGGAAGGCATGCTGGAGTTTTAGAATGAGGCAATTGAGGCCAATCTCTGCCTCATGAAGAGAAGAAAAAGCAAGTTATACTGATTTTAGTGCACCTGAAAGAACCAAACCTCCATTGTCTTAAATTGGTTTCTGACCATTTGTCTTTTTTTTTTTTTTTTAGACTATGTGGTCATTTCTCAAGTCTGAGGCCCTGGACGACTACTTCTTCCTCTCCTCCTTTCCCTTCTCCTCCTTTTTGTCTTCATCGTCTGTTTCCTGCCTCTATTATTTATAGGGCTTCCATTGCTAATTTTTAAAAATCTGTCAAAAGACAGGGAAAGTCATTACTTGATAAATACCTCTTTTTTTAGAAAAAAAAATATTTCTTTTAACGCAAGGATATGTAACAGAGAAGCAGCCATTAATGGCGTGGAGTGAAACAAGATGAGTGGTAGATATCAGCAGGACAGAACATTTCGGCGGGCACAGACAGAATAAAGACAAGATGGTGTAAAACTCACCCTCATACGACTGCACAGCAGAATGGCCAGTCCTTCACAAAGGGATTCAGAGTGACCTACTTCAACTGAATGACGCTTGCTCCCAGGATAGGAAGCTCTTAGATTATCGCTAGAAGCATCTCCTATCCGTATTTAATTTTCCTTAAGTAGCATAGCCACATCAACACAATTGTTGCTAACATTTATTATTCCAACAAAATAAATGGAATTTATTTCTTAATCTTTTTTAATTCAGGAATTAATCTTTGCCAATTCTTTCTTCACGATAATTCCCCTTCTCAAAATTAAAGTAGCTCTCAGCCTTATCCTAGATATTATTAACTTCTGATATTACTCAATGGTCTTGTAAATGTTCTTTCTGATTCCAGTATTTCCATTAAAAAAAAAAACTTATATATTTGGCCTAAAGATTAATCATAATAAAACTGGGTATTGACTATGCCAATTTCTTGCTTGCAAAGTTTTACTGGCCTTCTACCAAACTATAAGAAAATTATTTTTACATACATTTCAGACTCTTGGCAGTCTAACAGATTATATCTACAGCTGTATTCCTCTTTTTCCTCTAGACGTGTTCTCTGTTCCAACCATTTTTATAAGTAGTTGAGATATTTGTTGGTTGATTAAGTTGCTAGTTGCAAACTAATAGAATTAGAATAATTCCATCAAAATGTCAATACTTTGCCCTTTATTATGAAAAAGTTAGCTACTTTGTAAAATACATATTAACTAAAAGCCAATTAGAAAACTTATGTAAGAATAATAAAACATAAATAAAATGCATTAAAACCAAGTGCCTCTGTTCAGATGAGAATATTCACTATGATTTAGACACAAATGAAGCAATATTGGCATTACCAGTTGTATGCTTCATAAATATTAAGTTGATTACTTCCTATGCAACATAATGTAAACAATAGATTTTTTCTGCCTATAATAATGTCAGATATACAAAAAACAGATCAAATAAAAAAATCAAAGATAATTAATCTCCATGACGTATCAACAAGATCAATTCATTAACCCCTCTCCTTGTTAGGGGTGAAATAATGTAGAAACTTGTAGGCCATTGTAAGACCTCTGGCTTTTCCTCTGAAATGGGAGGCCATTGAAGTCTTCTGAGCTGAGTTAGGAGGCTATCACCATAATTCAGGCAAGTGGAAGTGGTAGCTTGGCCCAGGACGGCTGCAGCAGAGATGGTAACAGTTGGAGTCTAATTTGAAGGTAGGAGCCAGACCAGAGGTAGAGTGGGAGAGAAACGGAGTAGGTAAGGATGACTATAAGGTATTTGGTCTGAGAAACTAGAAGCAAAGAGTTGCCATTTATTGAGAAAAAGAAGATATCCAGAGGAGCAGTTTCCATGGGGGAAGTATCAAAAGTTCAGTTTGAGTATGTCAAATTTGAGGTGCTTACTATACACAAAAAAAGATAAACTCATTAACTATAATGTGTTATGTTGAAAAAATGCATAAGGATAAAAAATAGATATAATAAGTAGTTATAAGGATAAGAAAATCATACCATATGCTAAAATTAACAAAATTAATTTTAGAGAAACCTCCAATAGCAAAATGTAAACATTTAAAGGGACAGTTAGTTGCTTAAAATATTATTGGAATGCTAAGAAAATATTATGAGACATTAAAAACTCAGAAAAAGACATTAATTACATGAAATTGCAATGCCAGTAGTAGATCATTGAAGATATAATAACCTATTCATTGCACAATTATGGACAATCAAATTTTCACTTATAAAATTACCTGGAGTGAAAAATAAAATTACCTTTAAATTAACAACTGAGTCCTTGATAATCTTTCCTATGTCTTTGATTTGAAGAATTTCACATAGAATAAGTGGAACTCAGAAAATAACAGGCACAATCGTCTTCTTTTCTCTTTCCACTTGTTCCAACCTGCTCTATATGGCTTAATGTCTATTCCTCGGTCCTTGGATGAGATCCAAGACAGGTCCCAGGACTTACATCTTCCCTCAGATAATGACAACCCTCCACTCACTTCAGGTCATTAAAAAAAATTGTAATTATCATTAAATATCTTGTCCCATGAAATAGTAAAAATTTTGTGTTTTATTTAAAAATAATGTCTGTCTCTTTCTGTAGTTCAGAACTAACTCTGGAAGCCTTTAATGATGAGGAGGAGTGTGGTTGGCATCTTTTCCATTTTTGTGCTTTATGCTTCTATCCTTCTCCCATGCTAAACATCTTATCTAACTTCTCAAATCAAAGCAGGAAGAGGAAGGAAGATTAAAGAATTAAGATATGTCTTACCTCATTGGTTCTGTGATTAGTTTGATTTGACAGGGATTGAAAACTGATTGTGATCTGGGATGCTTTTAGAGGCCACTGAGAATCCCCATTATTTGGCCTCTCTGGACAGCTGTTTCCTCTCCTCAGATATAAATGAATAAGCCCAATCTATTTCTGCTGAATTCTCCTTAGCTCTTCAGGCAGCAGTCATCTAAAAGAATACCGAGGTGAATCTCTCATCGGGTATAATGGAAGTACAGGGCTTTGTCCTGCTATAAATGGGTTTGCAGTTGTTTCCAGACTACAAACCACAGGCCACATCACCCAGCCTGGTGACTTTGAGATTTCTTAGGGATAACTTACATAATAGTCCACTGTGTTTCCCAAACTCTAAAAAACTGCTACTAAATTTCCTAAGGAGTGTCTTTGTAGTAAAGGAGAAGCCATCCCAATCTTCTCCTATGTGCCAGTGAAGTTCTACTCACGGCACATATTGGTAACATGCCAATAAAATCCTCTTAATCCGATGCTTCTCTCTCAGATCTTCCAACTCATTTTTAATAAACAGGAGATTGTTGGTTACCTAATCATCTCTGATTTGACTCTCGGATCCGTCTTTTTCAAGTCCTGAAGAGGTGATTTAGACCTCAGTTGCGAATGTGAGAGTGGTTGACACCTTCCACTTTTCCACCTCAGCAGAAACTGATACAAAGTCCCAATTTAACATCCTGTTACATATATTTGTGTCTTCTCTTAGTTATCTAGTTACAAATTGATTTTGTTTTTATTCTTTTGCGTTCTATAGAATCGCAGAAATTGAACACAGAATATGACCTTGACTTAAAGGTAGTCAAATAAGAGATTGTTATAAATTTTTCAGAAAGGAAAAAAGAAACTGTAGTGAAAATAATTGAAAGTATGAGGGCATGTAAAGCATGTTGATAAAAACAGTTGATTCTCATGGAAAGATTCTGAACCCTAAAAGGATATATATTTAACTTGTAATAATTTTATGGGGTAGAGTTTGTAGAAACTCTAAAATGAGTAATAATTAGACATATATTCAATTATAATAGAAAATTTGATGCAACTGAATGTCTTTGTGTAAATATATATATATGTATATTTCACTGGAACGTATACCTGACTTTTATGTCTAAACAAAAAAAATGTCTTACTGGATTCATGTATACCAAAATGGAATCTGAACATATTTAAAAAATGTCTTATGATTCTACTCTTATCTACAAACAGAATTATTTTTTTTATGATTAACTAGTTTTCATGATGTATTTCTGGTAGTTCATTTTTTTTCCCCATTAAGTCTCTGAAAACCACTCTTTAGTCTTAGACTAATACAACACACTCCAGATATGCCACATTGCCTTATTATCTTAATGAATAAATCATAGCAAGTGCATTTAAAAGGAAAATTTATTAATTTTACTCAAAGAGTATCTGTAATTTTAACACTAATAAATGCTAATAGATTTTAGTCAAGGTTATATATGTCGAGTGAGTATAAATGCAGAAAATTAATGGAGTATTAATTTTAATATCACAGTAGAAACAAAAAGCCTGAATTTTCTATGATTATTCAGATATAATTTCTATATTTAGTTGGACTGAACACCCAGAGTCAGTATGAATGTCAAGAACAGAAGGTAATTGTGCAGAGAAGAACACAGCAGTTTTTAAGGTAATAGTGTACTGTTACATGACAGAAATGGAATTTCACTTCTATAATAGAAAAGCAAATATTATCTGGGTTTATAGAAATTTGAAAGCATCTTTTCTACAAAATAATCATATTTGGACATAGCTGTGGGCAATTGCTCTTATAGTTAAGGAAAATGGCACAGATTATACAAACTTCGTTATTTCATCATATTGTTCTTTCAGACTGTGATTAATACCTTTTTATAATCAACATTTCACTTGTAGAGTTACATATGTGTTTGCATCAAATGAAAATAGTATATACACTAGACTTTAACTTTTAGAAATTAAATCAAAAATCATCCCTTCTTCAGGTTGAGCTTTGAATTTGGCAGAGCATACAGTGCTTCATTTATATTTACTGGTAATTATATCAAATGCAATTTTCTTTTATCTTTTGTAATGTTCCTATTCTGGGTGATATTTGGTACAGGCATATTTTGAAAATTTGAAATGAGAAAAATGAGTGGGTTTTTTTCCAAAGAAAAAGCAGGTAGTTGACTTCACTGAGTCAATCACTGCCATGTTGACTCTCCATAGAAATTACAGCTAATCATATATTTGTGTTCTATCATTATATTATTACAACATTACACTATATACCATATATTGTGCATGATAGCTTATTCTGTCTAACGTAGTGTGAAGGTTCCATTAAACCACTGCCATCCCACTACATGGAGCACATGTCAGAAGACAAAGAAAGAAAATTTCCTGCCCTAAGGAGCTCCAAGCTCAGTTATCTGAGGCTAGAACTAAGACCTGCTGATGAGATAAAAGGGAAGGCATTCAAAAATCCAGTAAGATTTGTTACGTTTTGAGCAGATATTCATGAGACTATATAATTAAAAATAAAGAATAAAAGAAAAATAAGCTCAAGTATTGACTTTTTATAAGGCCATGGCCACCACAAACCAAAGGACCTGTTTATAATTAAGGATGGACACAAAGAAAGCACTGACTATATTCTTTTTTATTAAATCTCTTACAATTTAGAACTTTCTTGAGTGGCGATAATTTGATAAAACACAAGGAGATTCTGCAATGATGGAATAATATGGGGGGGAAATCAGAGGTTGGGGGAGTTCCGGGATCGCTTCCTATTCCAAGATAGAATAATGCATGCGGCTTATTAGCAAATATATTATGTACACATATTTATGCAAAAGGCAATTCTTTGATATATATTTTATAGGAAAACAATAGATTAAATTATATTTTAGCATTTTGTAATGATATTTTTTAAAGACTAGAGTGATAGGTTTAAACAGATAGCTCAATATTTAAAGTTAAAAATGAATTATGATCACAGCTCGACGGTGAAAAATTCTGTTTGATTAAAAAAAGCAGAGAATGGCAAATGAGATAGAGTTCAGAATGTGAACCTTAAATTTTCCTCATTGAGAAAGGCTAAAGATTTGATTGACTATTTTCCTGAAAGTGTGATATCTCATCCGTGTGTCTAAAAAAATCTCTCTGAACAGCAATTCAACATGTCTTAGATGTGAACACTCGGAAACTTTTAAAACAGCTGTGATTCAGGTTTCTAGCATGTGATCGGTCTGGATATACAAGGCTGACTGTATTTTGATGCAATGCTATCTCAAAATCTAAAGACAGAAAATGGAAAGTAAAATATCAGCATCACGTAATTAATGCACATGTCAGATTTAATATGATGATGCTGTATGGGAATTTCTGGTTCTGTAAAACCTTTCCATGTTTAATTATAATTTGAACCTTTAAAATGCTTTTATTTTCTTTTTGCAGGCTATAGAAAAGCTATTTTAGTGTAAACTGTCTTCTAATACCAAGTAGATAATTTAGAACATAGTGATCTGCACTATTATTGTATATGTTACAATTCATCAGATAAATTGGGGAAAGATAACACATATATACGTATCCATGTTCTTACACATATTGGACTATATACTTCACATATATTTACATAAATATGTACATGTATCTATCTGTATATATCTATAGATATATATGTGTATGCATGTAATATTTGCCATTTATTCTGGAAATTTAAAAGGTTACTCACTAAATGTATTATCTTTAAAAAATCCAGCTCTCCAAATTCCAATAAATTTTTAATGATACAAGTAGAAAATATTTTACTTTCATTTATCAATATAGCAACTTTTCCTTAATACGTGTAATGATTACAAAGTTATTAAGATAGCTGAGAGAAAAACTTTGAAAGATAAATTGAGGTCAAAATATCAGTGTAAATTTTTAATAATAAAAATAAAAGAAAAGCCAAAAAAGATACAGCTTGGGAATGAAAATACACAAGAATAAGAAAATATCATGTTAGTAAAAACCCTAGCTATAGTTTAATATGAACTATATGTAAGGTGAAAATCTCACAGGGCATAATCATATGGTAGTACATATATAAATATGCACATGTATATGACCCAGTTTTATTTTCTTTTAAAAGGAAAGTCAGTGCGTTGTGGGAGGTGTTGGTTTAAGTGATACATATATCTTGGAAATATTAGTAATTTTTTACTGTGGGTATGTTGGTGACTGTTGAAAAAGATCCATGGAGAACTGGGAACACAGAAAGAAAATGATGATTTCCTGGTATCAGAAAAATTCACACTTCTCCCACTAAATTAAGGATTACCAATATATTTCAAAATAAAAATCAGTCTAACATACAGGTTACTGGAAGTTCGAAGTTGATCTTTTTCTTGACTGTTGGTTGGGATAATTTAAAAGATATATAAAATTTGAAATAGGGAATTATATATGTCATTTCCCATCCAGAAGATAAAGATCAAGACTATATAAACCCTTCAGGGAAAATATATAGAAGTTTAGTTTCAAATCTAACAAATTAACTATATCCAAGTTATAAAAAAAATAGGTAAGAAAGCATTCTAAGCCATCAGGGAATGTAGGGCTTCACTGGGGAGTGTAATCTCAAAGAGATGTGGGGTGTCAGAAAGCTCTATTTCATAGTAAAAAGGCAATCTCCAAGGGGAAGAGAATGAAAGCAATCAAAAGCATATTGGAAGGGCAATTTTGAGATCTCCTTTGCCTCTTAATTCAGTCATTAGAGCTCAGCCCATTACATACGTGTATCATTTCCATCTTTATAGTTATCTCCAAAACAGATGAAGGTGACCAAAAATAATTTTTTAGTAGTAGAGAAAAAGGCATAATGTATAAAAATAAAATATAAAACATATTATAGTAGTAGACAGGAATTATTTTTTGATATATGGAATCCTGTAAAGTTTTTTAAAAAAGAAAAAAGACTATTTGTTGATCAAAGGAAGTATGGTCAGCAAAGACCACTAGAAGGCTGAGCAGTATGGTCAGGAGAAAGAGAAGCTCAGGGATGCCTATGGGAAAAGTTCTTTGGGGAACTCATGAATGATAAATTCCCTTAAGGGAAAGCTAAACATGCATGTTATATGAAGAAAAACTCCATAAAGTGGAGAGCCAGAAGAGTGTAATCAATGCAGCTTGAATAGAAAAGAAGATGAGTCCCAATATTTGAGTGTTCACTAATGAAAAGCATTTTCAAGGGTTTAGTGTGAGTTTAATGGGTTGCTAAATACTGTGATACCCAGTAATTATTTGTTTCTCTGTCAGTTTATTCCAAGTATTAATCGCTTCATGATCCGTTTCCATTCTTCTCTACTCCTCTCATTTTAATCCAGTCTTTTCTAATGTAGAAACGATCACTCTAGTGCAACAGAAAAAATTACAGATGCATTTTGAAGAACTCATTGTCTTCTCCCAAAGACTTGATAAGATGCAAGCTGGGAAAGGTAAAGAAAGGTGCACAGGTGATGGAACTTGAGACCAAAAAGTTGTGATGCACAGAGCTCTGCATGTGGAAAGTAACAGAAGGACCTTCTATCCCAGAGATGAGGAAGCATCATTGACAGAAATCCCCAAGCCATTTAGAACACTGTACTGCATATTTCTTTAAATAAAATAGTGTCGCTCTGTTTGGAACACTTTCAGATCTCCTGAAAAACAACCAGGATATTTGGATACCTGCTGTGGTTTTATGCAGGCAGGCAAGGAGACACTTATTGGTGTCCAGGGTAGAACTGAATGGTATGTGAACGTCCTAGAAACCTAGAAAGATTACATTTCTCTGCACTCATAATGAATGTAGGTGATCTATGGATTTTAAAAAATATATAATATTTTCTGTTAAGTAATAATCTTAATATGTTAACATTTCTGAATATTATCTTTAGAGAAAATTTCTTCCATTAAATTAGGCATACCATGGTGCTGGGAAGGGAGAAACATGCCAAATAAAATAATGGTGAGCAGAAATATGTCTTTAAAATGTGTATTTACAGATTTTAAGTTAAAAAAATGGTACAAAATAAACTTGCGAGAAGTTTTGACTAGGAGAAAATTCTGATAGACGCTAAGTCAACAGTAAATGAACAATTTGTATGAAATCTTAATTACCTTGTAGTATCAGGAATAGCTTAGGGTATCAGGTTAATTGGGTAGTAGAGTGATGTGCTGTACAGATGCAGAGATATATCTTAATTATGAAGTGTTTATGGTTCAATCTAAGAATACAATACCACAAATGAGACTAAAATGGATGCATAATTACTATGTGTAATGTGCCTTTGAGTCACAAAATTCATATTTATATTAGTGTTATGATCTCACAATATGGAAAATAGAATTGAAATTTTACGTCATGTGTGTTGCTCTTCCCAATACCATTAGCAAGGACCAAAGGAGCACATATTTCTGTGTGCAATGCATCCATCTCAGTCAGTTCTGACTGCTATGACAAAGTACCATAAACTAGGTGGTTTATAAACAACAGAAATCTATTTCTCATAGTTCTAGAGGCTGGAAGTCCGAGATCAGGGTTCCAGGATGGTCAGGATCTGGTGAGAACTCTCTTCGGGGATCATAGATGGACAGCTTCTTGTTCTATCCTCACATGGTGTAGAGCAGAGACGGAGGAAGCAAGATCTCTTATGATTTCTATAAAGGCAATAGTCGCACTCATGAGCGCTCCACCCTCGTGACCTCATCAATTCTAATTACCTACCAAAGGCCCTACCTCCTAATATCATCACATCAGAGAGTAGGGTTTCAACATATGAACTGGAGGTCAGGACACTAATACTCAGTCCCTAACAGCATCCCTCCATGCCCTCATAATGGTGACCCATCTCTCATGGTCATGAGAGATGAGTATTTATAATTCAATAATCTAATCCCCCTCAAAAATAGGGATTTTTTGAGGTAGGCTTATTGCAACAGAAAGAAAAATAGTTGGCTGTATCAGTTTAAGAAACCACCTTAAATGGTGTCTACTGAGATGTACACTTTCCTGGATGCTTGCTAATTATCACTCTTACAAATATTTGGACCAAGTTGAATGTTTATTAACAAACTGGGCACATATATGATATAGTCTATAATTTATGGAATAGAATGAATACATTCTAAAGTAAGGACTATTCATTGTCAAGGCATCTAGTATTGAAGAGAATTACATTTTCTATAACAATCAGGGCCTCTTAAAGAATAGCATATCTAAATCCACAACATTTCTTACACCCAAAAACAAAGAGGCATTCACTAATTCTCTTTTTTTTCCCTCAACAAATATGTATTTTGGGCATTCTTAGTGTGGGTACTGTGCAAGTTAATGGCTATGAAGAAATGAAGACATAGAAAGGGTCCTCAAAGTACTTACAGCCCATGAATTGGGGATAGGATAAAGGAAGTAAATAGATTAAAAAATATAATATGTTAAGTTAAATGAACTACCAATTCTAATCCTAATAGCTTTCTCTCCCTTTTCGCTGTCTAGGCCTTTTGGTACCAGGTTTCAAATTTCAAATAATTGAATACATAGAAACATGATAAAGTCCCCAGAAAAGCAAGGCTTCTCTTCTTCTCTTCCAACATATGTCACAACCATAGCACCCTTTTGTTAAAAAGTATAGGTATTATCATAGTTGAAATTATTGTACTTATTTTTCCTCTCACTTGATTTCCAAACCAGATCATGTAACAGAGGATGAGGAGGGAAGATTTTGCCTATTTTGTTCATTGTTCAAGATTATGTCTATTTTGTTCACTATTTTATTCATTGTCTGACCCATAAGAGGTCCTCAATAAATAATTCTTGAATGAATGAATGTCTTTTAATAGCAGGTTGTACAATATATTACTTTTTTTTTCTTTGAGGAAGATTAGCCCTGAGCTAACATCTGCCGCCAATCCTTCTCTTTTTGCTGAGGAGGACTGGCCCTGAGCTAACATGCATGCCCATGTTCCTCTACTTTATGTGTGGGACGCCTACCACAGCATGGCTTTCCAAGTGGTACCATGTCTGCATCTGGGATCCGAACCGGCAAACCCCGGCTGCTGAAGAAGAACGTGTGAACTTAACCACCACTGCGCCACCAGGCCAGCCCCTACAATGTATCTCTTTCATTACATTTTCAAGTCCCCTGAAATCCCTTTGATGATGATTTGTATCCTTATTTTCTCTTTTAAGGCTCCCCCAGTGAAATATATGCACTTTGCCTACTGACATAGAAGACTATCTTAGGAGACAAAGTACTCTAAATATTATAACTTTAGTAAGTTTAATTTTCCTGTCTGATGATTATATAACTTTTCAACCACCTTGAAAGGAGTAGAATTTCAAAAAATAGAGTCAATTATCCAATTTCCAAAATATTATTAAAATTTCCCTACTCCATCTGAATAAAGTTAAAACTAGTTTTATACTCTTACATAAAATCAATTAGTAATCACGTGTAACTCTACTAAACTTTTTATTAATGTAAACATGCCACCCATCAGAACAGTATCATTTCAGACTTTTAAATTACCATTATTAATATTTCAAATAATTGCTTAGAGATGAGTATTTATAATTCAATAATCTAACATTTCAGGTATGCATAATAAAGTGTTTGATTTAATAGATATGGTAGCACACTGTATTTAGCATGATAATTGTGTTTGATTTTCTAAGTGGAAGAGATATATGTATTTGTACCCCAAATGATAAGTGGTGCTTAGTCACTGTGTTAGTCAAATTCCAAAGGCCAGAGGGATCTACTCTTTTTTATATACGTACTTAATTTTCATTTTATGCTAGTAGAAGTTATGTGCATTTAAAATGAGTTAATTAAATTCTAAAAGTCCAATTTAATCCTGAATGGAGTATGATATATGTTTCCAGGAAAGGAGGAATTAATCAAAATGCCTAATTTTAATTTATCAAAAATAATTTACATGCATTGGAGATAATAAGAAAATGTTATAATCTCTGCATTCCACTACTGAAAGATCCTTAAATATACCCTATTTTTATATAAATTAAAAGTTGTGTGAATCAGTTGTTTCTTTTCATTCATCTTATTAAATTAAGAAAAATTATAAAACACCTCAATCAACCTTCAAATTATTACCATAAAGAAAGTGAACTCAGGTGATGATATGCATAGTTACTCCTTTCATATTAATTTTACTTTTTCTTTAAAGTGTGGGGTTGTGTGCCCACTTGACAAATCAAGAACATTTTACACTCAGATAAGTAACGTATATTTACATTGAAAATACAATTCTTTCCTTAAAAGATTTAGATTTATAGTACCGAATTAATTACAAACCTGGTTTGAATTTTAAAATCTTACTCAAAGCTAAGGATAAAATGTCCACTACCCTTTGATTCTTCTCAATATATAGCACCTATTACTACAAGATAAAGAGAGAAAAAATATATAGAACCTTATTCTTGGATTTTTATAGAAGTGAATTATACCTGTTTCTCAAAAATAAGGTGAAATGTTAATACTCTGAAGTAACTGATTTTCCATTACACTCAGTCTTGAATATATATATAGATTTTATGAGATTTGGATGTGGTTTGTTTTATAAATATTTTCGTCATCGTTAACATAATCAATCATGTATAAGAAAATTTGTTTCATATTTGTGCTCTTCTTTAAACAATATGTCAAATGCAGCTTAACACAATTTATCTTTTAAATTCTTTATAGGAAACATAGATTTGTAGATTAAACATTATATTTTATGATGTTTTTTGAATTAATAGAATATACTAATTGTAGAAAAGATACGATATATACATATGCAAAGAGAAAAAAATTAGTTGTAATTGCATGCTATGATAGAAACATTGGCAATAGTCTGGTGCAAAATATTTCCATATGGAATTCTACATGTAAGTGAACACATATTTTTTCTATATAATAATTAGATTTTGATTCTCAGATATTTTTGCACTCTGATTTGCTTAGTTCAACTCATTCCATGTTTTGTCCATCCTTTCTTTCCTTTAATGGAGTTCAGTGAGGTGTGGGGAGTACTTTGTTTGCTGAGTGCTAAATGTATGCCAATCCTCCTCTAGGAGCGGCAGATACGGCGGCGAATGGAAGCAACAAAGCCTCTGGCCTTGAGAAGTTTATCTTGTAATGAGGCAGAGTGAGAAGAAGCTCACACATAGAGAAATGGTAAAAAAAAAAAAAAAAAAAAATCAAACAGTAAGAAGAGCTATGCAGTGCAAAATATGGAACACCGTACAATGTTTAATAGGATGGTGAAAGGAGATCTTTCAGATAAGGTGATGTTGAAGTAGAAACATAAATAAAATGTAGAATCCATTGGAATACCTGAGGTAAAACTGTTCCAAATAAAGACAAGAACAAATTCAAAGGTTCTGCCGTGAGAACATGCTAACCACATTTTAGGTAAAGTAAATAAGAGGACCAGCATGGGAGGAACAGCCACAAGACGTAGATTGGAGAGGTGTCCAGGGACCAGAAGATGCCCATCTTTGTAGCCCTATGTAAGTTCTTGAATTTTACCATAAATTTGATGAGAATGCATTGATAAGGTTTTGATACATTGTGAATGAAATAAACTGCGAGTTGCTAGCCTATCGCCTCATCCTGCCTACCTCAAGGAAATGACCCTGAACTGGCAATGACCAGCTCCTTGCTTTATCTCTGTTAACAGTGCTGTACGATAGAAACATAGCGAGAGGCAAGTGTATAATGTTTCTACTAGCCAGAATAGGTGAAACTATTTAAAAGTATTATCCATTTAGCCCAATATATCCAAAATATTATTTCAACATTTTACATAGATGGTATATTCTATATTCATGTTATAAATCTGTGATCCATCTACTATTTAATTACAAAGCGTTTGACACGTCTTGCCTTAGCAAAATTTTAAAAACTATACGTAAAAATTCATGTATTAATTCAACAGTTCCAAAGGGTAGTTCTATTTTGCATTTTACCCATATAATCTTTGTAATAATATAATTCTGTCATTTAAAATATTCTATTTAAAACTACTTTTTAGATTTCAAAAATATCTTCTGTAGTAATTAAGCATATTTTTTGTGAAATGGTTTCTGGCAATGTTATTTTTCAGAATGTGACTATATATATAGCTATAATTGTGTGAGTTTAAAGTTGGTTTTCTGATGTATTATATACTCACTTCTAATAAATATATAAATAATTCTATGATAATGTGGCTGCTGAATTACTTATCTAAAAGGCTCATGTTAATAGTAAATAAAAGCATTCAAGGAATTTTTCATGTTTTTGCACTTGCCATTCCAACTGTTTTTATTCTATAAACCTACCTCGCTGGTCCTTTGTATCCGATACTAAACTTTGATATCAGGGGTTCAGTTTGTACTTACAGCATATCGCAATTCAGACCTGACATATGTCAAGTGTTCAAGAGCTGTATCTGGCTAACAGCTATGATATTGGACAAGCCACCCTTAATATTTTGTAAAACATGTATGTTTTTCTAAAAATATGTATATGTTTTGTTTTGCATGTTTGTTTTTGAGCGTTATAAAAGTAGCAATAAGGGGCCGGCCCGGTGGTGCAGTGGTTAAGTGCACATGTTCCCCACCGGCGGCCCAGGGTTTGCCGGCCAGGATTCCAGGTGTGGACATGGCACCACTTGGAAAGCCATGCTGTGGCAGGCGTCCTACATATAAAATAGAGGAAAATGGGCACGGATGTTAGCTCAGGGCCAGTCTTCCTTGTCAAAAAGAGGAGGATTGGCAGCAGTTAGCTCAGGGCTAATCTTCCTCAAAAATAACTTTTTTAAAAAGTGGCAATAAATTCAATGGTTTTTAAAAATTTTAGGGCTTGTAATTTATTTCTGAAGGAGCATAGTATTGGCACATTGCTGGACTGAGAATATTATATATTATTCAAACGATAAAAATCAACAAAAGATAGAACCTTGGTTGTCTTGGTGTTTTCCTGAAGTTGGGCATGAGGTGCATGGGTGTTTATTGGGCTCCATGCCTCTTAACTCTCACATCCATTACATATTGTGTAAAATATTGCATAATAAAAACAGAAACGTAAGTAAAATGAAGCAGGAACCACAGAAAAAAATTCTTCGTAATGATGTTAGTGGCAGAGACAACAGCTTCTATAACCTTGTCTTAAGGACACCAGTGCCATACACAACTTCGTTGCCCACTGCAGGTGGCATTGGTGGCACCATGAGTGGTATCTCAGGGCCTGCAGTGCCAGCAGGAGTGCCTTCAGAGGACAAGTTCTGAGGTCAGAGAGTGCCTGTGATCACCAAACCTGGTTATACAGCCATGCCAGTGGTTCTTTAAATGGTTAAATATCCTCTCAACAGATTTATTTTCTTCTGGTGTCTTTTTTTTTTTTTTTTTGAGGAAGATTGGCCCTGAGCTAATATCTGTTTCCAATCTTCCTCTTTGCTTTAGGAAGATTGTTGCTGAGCTAACATCTATGCCAATCTTCCTCTATTTTGTGTGGGATGCTGCCACAGCATGGCTTGATGAGTGGTGCTAGGTCCATGCCCAGGAGCTGAACTTTCAAACCCTGGGGTGCCAAAGTGGAGCATGCAAACTCAACCACTACACAACCAGGCTGGCCCTCATTCCCTGTCTTTTTGTTTTGTTTTATTCTTCTCCCCAAAGGTTGTATATTCCAGTTGTAGGTCCTTCTGGCTCTGCTATGTGGGACAGTGCCTCAGCATGGCTTGATGAGCAGTGCTAGGTCCACGCCCAGGATCCAAACTGGTGAAACCCTGGGCCGCTGAAGCAGAGCACACAAACTCAAACACTTGGCCATGGGGCCAGCCCACCGTGTCTTCTTAAAAGGAGACTTTTAAAAATTCTATATGTTTGCTAACTAAAGAAAATACACCAATAATAACAGTGGGACTAAGAAAAAGGATAAGAGAAATATGTTGAACATGATCAAAACATTACATGCAAAATTTATGGAACACAGGTGAAAAAAAATCAGGGTAAGCTAAAACACTTAAAATAGCTTAAAACTTAAAATAGCTCAGTAAGCATTAAATAAATTTAAAAGTAAGCAGCACTATTGAAGAGATATCCTGTTTTATCCGGTATTAAGGTGAGTTCTGACAAACATCCAAAAGGATTTAACCCTTATATTGTGGAGCTTTTTTAAGAAAACAGGTGAAAAAGGGAAAGACACTCAATTATTAGGCTCATAGAGTCTTGCTATCAATACAGAATAAAGAAAGTAGAAAGGGAATTATTGTTAAATTTTATCTATTTTTGAACATCAATGCAACATTTCTAAGCTAATCGCCTAACTACTATCAACAGTAAATTTAAAAACAACATATCAGAATCAGTCAGTATATATTCCAGTGGGCAATCAGGGCTCAAAATCATTAATATAATTAATTAAGTGGGCCACAGGGTGCCCAGACACCTGCTCACTTTATTCTGGGTGTGTCTGTGAGGGTGTTTCTGGATGAGATTAACATTTGAATCAGTATACTGAGTAAAGCAGATTGCCCTCCCTGATGTGGGTGGGCCTCATCCAATCAGTTGAAGGCATGAGCAGAACAAAAAAGTTGACTTTCTCACCTGTGGGAAGGAATTTCCTTCTGAATGACTGTCTTTGAACTGGGACATAGATTCTTTCTTGCCTTCAGACTCAAACTGAAACATTGGTTCCTCCCGAGTCTTAAGAATTCCAGCCTTCGGACTGGAACTACACCATCAGATCTCTTGGGTCTTCAGCTTCCTGACTGCCAATCTCAGAATTTTTCAGCCTTCATAATTGCGTGAGCGAATCCCTTACATCTCCCTCTCTTTGTCTTTCTCTATATATACATCCTATTGGTTCTGTTTCTCTGGAGATCTCTGACTAATACAGCTGGTATTGGTCATATTAATATAACATTACATCATATATGTCACTTATCAGTATTTTTATATGTATAGATAACGAATCACTATATTTTCTTTTTCTCCTTTCCTAAATCACTCCCCTCACTTCCTAATCTTTATTTCTGTGATCGTCTCTCAGTTAAACCATCTGTATCTAAGACTTTATTGCAAGTTCTGTTTTCAAGGAAATTCAAACTTGAGAGTTGTTATCAGGAGTGCTCATAGGAAGCACATCCATGGAATGAGGGACTGGAAGAAGAGTCATCACGGGCTGGATGGCAAGAAAGGGCACATGCTGACGTCAGGTGAGCCAGAAGTAAACCCATCTCAACAACTAATTTCCCCTGTGGTAGATTAGAACTAAGTACAAGTGAAAGGGAAAGGCCTGGGCTGTGGAGAAATTGTAGCACTGCGTTTCTTGAGCTGTGGACCGAGCCTGGACTCACGGCGTCAGCTTTCCAAGAATTTTGTGCCAAATGATATATTTAGTATGTTCATTTCAGACCTACTGACTCGGAAACTCTAAGTGTTAGGGCCCAGAAACCTGTGTTTTAATAAGTCCTCCAGGGAAACTAATGCTTAACTGTTTGAGAATTAATGCTCTAACACATAAATTATTTGGGAGCAATAATAATCATAAGGATTATAGACTCAGTGGCATTTTTTAATGCTGCATATTCCTTGAAGAAAGAATGACAGCCTCAGGTTAGTTAACTCTCAACTCTGGGCATGTCATAAAAAGAAAGTTATCTATGGCTAGATTTGTGTGTCTAAAAGTCAGTGCCCTGATCGGAATTGTGGGAGTCTCAGAGACCCAAAAGGAGGACATTTGGATGAATGCACATGAGAACGTTTAACCCCAGATTGTCTTCAAACCTCTGAGCCAGCGTATGTAGCCCAGCTCCATTTGGGAGAGAAGTTCTTTGTCTGGACATCATGCCAAAGAAAAAAAAAAAAAAAGAAAAAGAAAAGAAAGAAAGAGAAACAAACAAAAAAATATCATCTTATATGGATACTTTACAATGTGATGATAATTGTCCTCCTCAATACCCCCTTTCTCGTCCTCTAATTGTTTTGATACCACCAACAAGGGTGAAGGCTCAGAATAGTTTGAGTCGAGCAAAATAGTAATTTCTCTAGGAAGAAATAACCTATTCATCACATTAATTGCAGAATCTGACTAATAACACATATGGGAGTGGATCTAGAGGGCATTGAACCAGGGAGTAGACTACAGAAGAATAGAGGAGATTATTCAAATGGCAGCAGAACATGGGACTTAAGATCCAGGCAAGAATAACATTAAACAGTCATAATACTCTGGTGGGATGGTTCTTTGAAGCTTTGACATGTCAGTGGCCAAAAGTCATGAAGTAGAGATGCTTGTCGAGTATGAGAAAGACTTGAGAATTCACAGGGATGTGGTATGTTTCAAATGAATTTATTACATAAAACCAGGGGATCTACCAACTGATGATGTTCCCCAGGACAGCTAAGAAGACACTCACTTTCTTAGTGCAAAAAAGGATATCTATTGAGGGTGCACCGACAGCTTTGAGTAACTAAGTGGTCAATTTCCTCAGAAGACCAGAATTGACATTGACCCCACTCAACTGGGCTTTTTTGGTTAATGAGAATGAGAGGATTCTTGAATAGCTAAGGCCAGATAGTGACATTTAAACATAAAATATGAGCCAGAAATAATTACTGGACTGGACAGTAAAGACTAAGTTGCAGCCAAAGTCCCTGTGTCTATAGTGATCTGCAGTGATGGCTCATAAACTAGTGTTCCTAGGAGTGAGAAAAGTAGTGGGTGACCTGGTTGTTGTTTGACTTTTATTTTATTTTATTTTTGATTAGAGTGTCTCACTCTTGTTTTTTTTTTTGGTGAGGATGATTGGCCCCGAGCTAACATCTGTTAACAATCTTCTTCTTTTTATTTTTTTTCCTCCCCAAAGCCCCAGTACATAGTTGTATATCTTAGTTGTAGGTCATTCTAGTTCTTTTATGTGGGATGCCACCACGGCATGTCTTGATGAGTGGTGTGTAGGTCCGTGCCCAGGATCTGAACTGGTAAACCCTGGGCAGCCGAAGCGGAGCATGTGAATTTAAACGCTCGGCCATGGGGCAGGCCCTCATTGTTTGACTTTTAGAATAGGAAAATTAAATCAAAATCTGGTGAGTAGAAGGCTCAAGTCAGCTGTCAAAATGGAAAATTATGATTCTTCGCCGAGTTTCTAGATCTGAGCAGTTCTTAAGGCCACAGCCCATACATCGGAATGGAGGCAAGGTTTCCTTAAGAATGACCCTGAAACACCACGACAAATAAGGACAGGAAATATTTTTCCAGTTCTTCCAAAAGGATTTGTGGTTATTTATGAGAGTAACTTACATGGTGGGAGTGCGCGGAAGAAGCCCCTAGACCTCTTGAAATATGTAGAGCAGAAGCTCTGAGATGACACTGATGCTTAGGGATCAGTGACGGACTTCAGTGTAGGAAAAAGCGTATGAATGGAAACCAGATGATAAATGAAGTCATAGCCTACCGTGGCATTTCAGCACCTAAAATCTCCACAAACTCTCCCTTATTTCATTCCTTGATTCCCAAGTAGCTAATTAGGAGAGAGACATTTAGTAATTGACGGAACTCTCACTTTGCTGAAGAGCTATGAATAAAAGGAAGAGTGAAATCGGACACCTCTGAAACTAAGCACACCCCCATCCTCTGCACCTTTAAAGACTTAAGGATATTTACGTAGTGAAGTCCAACATGTCCACATTTATTTTATATTATTTTTATTTATTTATTTTTTTTGAGGAAGATTAGCCCTGAGCTAACATCTGCTGCCAATCCTCCTCTTTTTGCTGAGGAAGACTGGCCCTGAGCTAACATCCGTGCCCATCTTCCTCTACTTTATATGTGGGATGCCTACCACAGCATGGCTTGCCAAGCAGTGCCATGTCCACACCTGGGATCCTAACCAGTGGACCCTGGGCCGCGGAAGCAGAATTTGTGCACTTAACTGCTGTGCCACTGGGCCAGCCTCATAATATTAGGTCTGTCTTTTTTACTTTTCTTTTTTTTGAGGACGATTAGCACTGAGCTAACATCCACCACCAATCCTCCTCTTTGTTCTGAGGAGGATTGGCCCTGAGCTAAAATCCATGCCCATCTTCCTCCACTTTGTATGTAGGACACCTGCCACAGCATGGCTTGACAAGCAGTGCTAGGTCTGCACCCAGGATGCAAACTGGGGAACCCCAAGCCACCAAAGCAGAACATGTGAACTTAACCACTGCGCCACTGCACCAGCCCCCACATTTATTTTAGATTCTCACTCCCATCCAAAGTTTCAACTGATGCCAGAAAACTTAACCAAATAGAGCCCCAATTATAACTCAACCAAGCAGTGCTTCTCATCACAGCTTTTGCAGTATCTATACTAGGGGAAAAATACAGCGTTTGGAAATTTTTATGAGGTTATTGATCTGGAAAATGCGTTAGTTTCAATCCTTATCAGCAAAGGAGATAAAAATCTGTTCCTTTGCACACAAGGACAGCAATTTACATGATCTGTTTTGCAGCAGAGTTATGTTAACTGTCTTGCTCTGTCACAATATAGTTCAAAAAGACCTTGATCATCTTGACATTCCACATAGCTCACACTAGCCCACTGTATTGATGCATGACATCATGTTAATTATACCTAAAGAACAGGAAGTAACGAGTACACTAGATGCCCAAATGAGAAGCATGCATGCTAGGAATGAAAGAAACCCTGCAAAGATTCAGCTGTCTCACACTGAAATTTTGAAGAGTTCAGTGATTTGGGCTATGCCATGAAATTCTATTAAGGCAAAGCACAAGGTACTGAGTGTTGCATCTTCCATCACACTGAACGAGGCAGAGGTTATGGCAACTTCTTTGGATTTCAGAGACAGCACGCATTCTCTCAGAAGCCTGTGGTGATGGACAATTTTATTTGTCAGCTTGACTGGGTCATGGGGTGCCCAGATAACTGGTTAAGCGTTATTTTTGGGTGTGTTTGTTAGGGTGTCTCTGGATGAGATTAACATTTTAATGGGCAGACTGAGTAAAGCTGATGGTCCTCCACGATGTGGGTGGGCATCTTCCAATCCATGGAGAACCTGAATAGAATCAAAAGGTGGAGGAAGGGAGAATTCACTGTCCTTGTCTGACTGCCTGAGCAAGAGCATTGGTCCTCTCCTGCTCTCAGACTCGGACTTACATCATCAGAGTTCCTGGTTCTCAGGCCTTCAGACCCGGGCTGGAACTATACCATGGGCTTTCCTGCATTTCTGCCCTGTGGATGGCAGATTGTAGGACCTCCCATCTGTAGCGAAGGACTTACCCATTCTGGTAAGAAAACCTCTTACTCGATCTTTTCCCACCAGGACACTGTGGGCTGTTACTTGCCTTGAATTGGAAAATGGTTTGCATTTATACCTGTAAATTTACTCATCCTTTTAATTTATATAAGGTTTTTGTACACAGTTCTCAATTCTTTAAGAGATGACAACAAATTTTGGGTCTCTACTGTCATATGAGAACATTAGGCCCCAGTGATGCATTATTGTGTGAGGAAAATAACAGTGCTTCAGGAAAAAAAAAAAATCTTATAAGTATCTTTCTCTCTCCCTGTGTGTGTGTGTGAGATCTATCTATCTATCTATCTATCTATCTATCTATCTATCTATCATCTCCTATAGGTTCTGTTTCTATAACAGATCTAGGGCGTGGTGCACGCTGTCCTGTCGCTTGGGCCACATGACCTCTCAGATGTATAATAGTTCTAGAGGCAGGCGTCTTAGTGTTTTCCCTAAATATCTACTTTAGTTCTTCAAATCTCTATTATTTGCATTTAAGTAGAGATTAACTTATGCTGTGATAAGATCCCATGTGTCCACCTAGAAAGTGAATGACTAATGTTGAAGCTTGCACATTTCACGTTCTGCCTCACGAATTCTGTGTTACCCCCATAGCAGAACTCGTCAATAGTTTTTTGACTCACTATCAGAAGACAGTGCTTCTTTAACAATGGATCAGGTGTACTTTCCCAGAAAAAACAAAGTATGTCGCATGTAAAATTCCTTGATTTTATATAATTTCCTGAAATTTTCTTTCTTTTTGAGGAAGATTAGCCCTGAGCTAACATCTGCTGCCAATCCTCCTCTTTTTGCTGAGGAAGACTGGCCCTGAGCTAACATCCATGCCCATCTTCCTCTACTTTATATATGGGACGCCTACCACAGCATGGCTTTTGCCAAACAGTGCTGTGTCCGCACCCGGGATCCGAACTGGAGTACCCTGGACCACGAAAGCAGAACATGCGAACTTAACCACAGTGCCACAGGGCCCGCCCAATTTCCTGAAATTTTTATCTGAACATTATTTGATTTGGGATATTTTGCAGGATCAGGCAGGGGGGATTATTTACTTTTAGGTATATTACATGTTTTGACACAGAAAGTTGTCCATGATACTAAGAAAATAAGCATGATGGATAATAGATTGACAAAAACTTACATAATAGTTATTATGTACTAGGCCCTTGTCTGAGTGCTGTATATATGTATATATACACACACATACACACAGACATATATTATATAATACATGTAATATGTATATAATACATATATAATATAATATATAAATTATATTATCTATATATAATATAATGTATGTATAATATATAGTAGATACAATACAAATAATATACAATATAAACATTGCATATAATTATAATAAATATAAATTGTATATATTTCAAAGTTATAAGGTAATTATTATATCTCATTTTACAGATGAAAAAAGTGGGAGAGCTATGATTTAAAACTAAGCATTCTATGTCCGGAATTGTACGCATAATCATTATACTGTAATATTTTGGCTTGTATACTTATCATTATTACATTTTGGCATACAATAAATATAATTCACATATATGCATTTGTGCATGGGAAGAATTCTATAAGAATACACACTAAATTTTTAGCAAAGACTCTTTCTGACAGATGAGATCCAAATCATGGTGGTATTATTTAAATAATCATTCCTTGGAATATATTTTATTATATTGAATAGAATATTCATTATATTGCACTTCATTATAATAAAAACACTAAAATAAAAAGTTACATTAAAAAAGAAAAACATTTTTAAATCAGCAAGTCTAAAAAACAGTGCAATTAAGAATTCAAAAGAAAACAAAAATTACATAAGAAAGTCTATGTTACAAACAGGGAACACTAAGTGAATTAGTTGTAAATAATGTTTAGCTCCTTCGTGATATACATAACGATTAGTTATAAAACATGAATATATAGCTGCATTGGATCTACAGGTGGGAGGAGTGGCTCTGGGGGTGTGCACATCTGTGTGTGTGCATGTCTTCGTGTATGAGGCAAGAAGATGGCAGAGACTGATAAGAGGGTTAAACGTTTCCGTCTCATAATTGTTAATAAAGAGAAAAATCTCACAGAAAAATATCAAGAAGTAGAAAAGTAATCTTAGTAAACTCTAAACAAACTCTATAAAGTCCAAAACTTCATGGGAGCTACAGTTTGCATTATTGAGGATGCAGTATAGTAATAGCAGCAGTGCCTTTTGCTTATAAAATACATGTAAGACACAGACTTCTTCTCACCAGGGCATATTGGGCTATAGCTACTACTCAGTGGTCCAGTTTTTAATACCTGATGTCAAACCTGAGCCCGGAAGCAACACCATTTTCTAGGTGGATCAACTGGATACTGGTGACAAATTGATTACTTTGGATCCCTTCCATCAAGAAAGGTGCAAAACTTTTACTCATAATAATAGGCACTTATTTTGAATGTGAAACTACCTTCCTTGCTCAGAGAGCTTCTGACAAAACTACCATTTTTGAACTCACAAAATGTCTTATTCTCCATCGTGGTATTTTAAATAGCATTGCTTCCTGTCAAATAACTCATTTTATAGCAAAAAAGTGTGGAAATGGTCTCATGCTTATGAAATTTTCTGGTCTTATTGTATTTCCTTCACACAGAAGCACCTACCTTGATAAAACAATTGAAAATCCCTTTAGAGACTCAGTTAAGACATCAGCTAGCAACATCTTGTAGGCTGAAGTAGGACGCTCCAGAACATGGTAAATGTACGCTCTAAATCATGGACCAATATCCAGTGATGTTTCTCCTATCTAGACTTTATACATCTGGGAATCAAGGGGAAGAGCCTTCGGTACACTGGGAAAATTTTTTCTCTTACTATTAATTCTAAGCACTTATTAGTGAAATTTTTGCTTCCAGTCCCACCGAATTTGGGCTGTGTTGCTCTAGAGGACAGCAGAAGTTCCCAATCTGTCACCAGAGACAAAGCATTTGCTCCATTAAAATGGAAGTTGGGACTATTGTCTGGCCACATGACATGAGCTCCTCATTGTCAGTTAACTAACAGACAAAGAATGGGGTTACTGTACTGGGTGGGGTGATTTATCATGACAATCAAATGAACACTGGATTTCTGCTTCAAAACGGAGGGAAGGAGGAAAATGTTTGAAATGCATGAAGTCCTCCAGCTGGTCTTCCAGTGTGACCATGTTCTTTGATAAAATTCAGTGGAAAACTACCATAATCTAATATGGGGAGAATAGTTTAAAGCCCAGTCATTTAATTTAAACAAAGGACCATTATACAAGACAATGAATCGTTACTTTTCAAAGTTCTTGCTGAGGTGAAAGGGATTAAGGAAGGAGTTGTGGAAGATGTTATGAATACTGGTGATGACTGTGTCAACAGAGACAGAAAGAAAGACTGTAATAAAATATTTCTTTCTTATCTTGGTATAAATATATACGTTTTTATGTCAACCAATTATTTTACTTTTGTTTCCCCCTTTACCATTCTCATATTATCCAACATAACACAAGTCAATAGTGCTTAAACTTATTCCTCAGTATTTAAGTTGCAAGATATCAATGGGTAGTTATTACTCAGTGAGAACAATAATGACCACCACTGTAAGGTGGATAGGATGATATGTAAGAGAGAGGTGATATATGATATAGATACTTTAGAGAGGGGATTAGTATACTCTAGATTTTATGAAAGATACTTGTATCATGTTAAGTGAAAGCATGGTTTTATGCCTGAAGTTTTTAAAAGTTAAATATGTGTAAAAGAAGTATATGTGGATACAAAGTTGACGAAGGATAAATTTTGGTGGGTTTTGTACTGTGTCAGCTTAGCACATGGAGCGAAGTTTCCTAGAGTTTCTTTTCCACGTGATTACAGACTAGGGGTGGGCAGAAGTCGTATGTGAGTGTTGTTTTGAAAGGTAGAACTGAAGCAACAGCCCTTTCCCTCTAAGGGTTCATGTGGAGCATTAGGTACCACGGCAGCAAACAGCTCACACCCTCTTACAGCAACGGCTCAAAACTAATGAAGAGCTGAGACAAGGGTACGGATGCGCAGTCCATTTGCTAGAACTCAGAAGAATTCCACTCTACAGAACTTCGCATGGGGCCACATGGGACCCTTATTGAAACTACATCACAATCCCAGTTCTCTAGCTGTCCAATACCGCTTCATAACCTTCCTTTCAGTGAGTGAGGGTACCAAGAACACTCCTTAATAAACTTCCTACATGCTAATCTCCATGTCAAAGTCTTCTTCAAAGAGATTTGAAAAATATACATCCCAGGGAAATCAAGATGTGGCATCTGCTATCAGTGTTGGTTTGAGAAAGCAGACACTAAGATGAGATTTTTGGATCAACTGCTGTTTAGCTGGCAATGAAGTCACGGTCACTAGGAGTAGGCAAAGCAAGGACAGCTCCTGGCATTAGGTAATGGTGAACTTTTTAACAGTTTTCTTGGTAATGAACCAGAATGATATTCCAGTAGAAGAGAATTTACCAGCAGATACAAAATGTGAAGCTTTTGAGAATTTAAAGAATACTGAAGAATTAGTAACAATGAGGACTTCGGAATTGAGTTGCTGTTACCAAGTACAATTGATGCTTTGAAAAAAGAAGAAAAGGATAAGTGTGATTAATTAAAAATGATGTTCTTAACATGAAAGTTAGAAGTATTTCTTGTTAGCAAATAAAGTCTCAACTTCTGTAGCCATAAGGAAGAAAAATCTGAGGACTTAGTAAATAAAATAGCAGAGCTCCAGGGGCTGGCCCCATGTTCTGGTAATTAAGTTTGGTGCACTCTGCTTCAGCAGCCCAGATTGGGTTCCTGGGCATGGACTTATAGCACTCATTGGCAGCCATGCTGTGGTGGTGACCCAGATACAAATTAAAGGAAATCTGGCATAGATGTCAGCTCAGGGCAAATCTTCCTCAGCCAAAAAAAGAAAAAAAAAGAAAGAAAGTAGCAGAGGTCTATAGAAGTTTAGTCTTTTAAATTATATATATCTGTTATGCCAAGATCTGGATGCTAATTGAGAAGGAATGGAGTCCTGACACATGGGATGGGAATATTTGGGTTGATCTGCTCCTAAATCATGCATCTCCAGATTTTCCTGAACACTCTGAGCCTCCAATAGAGTTCATCTCCTTCCTATCAAGAGCTGGTGCCTCCCAATTGCTGACAAAGCTTAATCAGTGATCAAAATTGTCATAATGAGTGGCAAGGTGGAAGTGGTAATATGGGAGACTGGCCCACAAGTGTTACGAAAATTTTTAATAAGACACGTCTTCCCTATGAGTGAAAAAGACAGGCAGTCACAAAGGATAATGCTCAGTTTATATAATCAAAGATAGACAATCAGACAATCAAGGGCCTCACCTAATAAAATGCCATGATTCCTTGCCTAGTTTCCAAGTTGGAGCTAGTATCCATCGTAGGAATGTTATGGAACCTGAAGTGAGTTCGCTCACCCGTTGCACAGCAAGCCAATCTCTGACACTGGGTGTGGTGGAAGAAAGTAGGAATTTTATTTTTTTGCACAGCACTGAGCAAGGAGAGAGGGCAGCTAACGTTCAAATCCCAAACTCCCCGAAAAGCTAAAAGGAAGGGTTTTTATTTGGGGTTTTAGGTAGGGGAGGGGGAGCATATGGCCTTGCTGGTCGGAGCTTTCCCACCAGCCTGTCTTTGGCCTTGAGACTACTTGCAGACAGGAGGGAACTCATGACCTTGCTGGTCAGCAGCTTTCCCACCAGCCCGTATCTCTTTGTGGGAGGAGATAGTCCAGGTGCTTGTCCTTGATGGTGTCTGTCTCCATGGAGGATAGTGGATTCTGGAGCCAGGAAGCCAGAGAGTAAGCAGGGAATGGGTGTTTTGCTTTTAACCCCATATATGCTGGGTTTAATGTGGGGAAACTAATATCAGGGTCGATATCAGGAACACACTGGGTGAGGAAGAGCCTGAGTCCTCAGGAGGAAAAACCGCACCATGACTCCTGTGTGTTCCACCATCATTCCTTAAAGTGACTTGCAGCTATTCACTCAAGTAAATATCTGACAAGGAAAGAGACATATATTTTGAGGACTATTGGATGCAGGTTTCAAGTTGACAATGATATGCAGCACAGCAGAAACTTTTCGGGAGCCCCTGTTAGAGTAGGGACATAAGGATGTATGAGCATATGGTGTGGGTTAGTCTGAGTGGGTCCACTGAGTCTGTAAACTCATCAGGTGGTTCTCTCTCTAGTCCTCAAATATATAATTGGAACAGACACACTAGGTAATTGGAAGAATCTTCTCTATTTGCCTTGGCTTGAAGGGAAAGAGCTACCATAGAGAAGCCCAAGTGCAAGACGCTAAAACTGCCACCTCCCAGGGGTAAGTTGTTTTCACGCTTCTGCAACGTCAGGACTTTCTGAGCAAAGAAAATTGGCATGCTGTAATGATAGAGAATGTGCCATTTTCCCCAGAACTATGTGCTCTTCACATTCTAAGGATGTTTTACCTGTAGCTATGTTATTACGTTTTTAAGGTAATAAAGCCCTGAACCATTTGTTTATATTCCCAAAGGCTGTAAAAATTGGGGACTTCCCTCTTCTTTTCTAAGAGACAATTTGTTTACATTAAAAAGAAAGTTTCTCTCTCTCTCGGGGGTGGAGGGTTCTGGAAGTGGAGCAGGGACGGTGTAAAGGAGTTCCTATATAAGCTCCCAGACACATAATTTTGAGGCTCCTCTCCCAGAAATGTGCAAGTGACATCTGTCGTCACTGTATCATCCCAGGGGGATTAGGGCACAGCAAATCAGTGCTGTTATTGCTGCACTGTCTGATCTCTAATCCAGAAACCTCAGGTTTACTTTGAGGACAAATTAAATAAATACACTTATTAGAAACTTACTAGCCCCCAGCCAATACAATAAAAAACAATATTGAATCCCAGGGGAAATGGCAGACATTAGCACGGCTCCTAAAGACATAAAGGAACCAAGAATTCATCATATCTCCATTTAATTTACCCATCTGGCTCTAGAAAACAAAACAGATGGAACCTGGAGGATGACAGTGGATAACTGCAAACTCAACCAGGTAATAACCCAATTGCAGCTGCTCTGCCAGATGTGATATATTTGCCAGAGAAAATTAACATGGCCTCTGGTAACATGGTATGCAGCCATTGATCTGGCAAATTGGTTCTTTTCCGTTTCTATCAGAAAACAGGATCAGAAACAGTCTGTAGTTACTTGGAATAGACCTCAGTATTCATTTACAATTGTGCCTCGTGCTATGTTGTTTCTTCTACCTTCTGTCTTAACATCATCCAAAAAGACCAGGAACCAGCTGGACATGCTACAAATAATATACGCTTCCGCTGATGAATGAAAGTCTGGATCACACCCCCAGTTAAGTCACTGATACTAACAATTGCTATTTGAGTTTGACAGGAACCTAGAGTAGATAATAGGGAGGAAGACAACAAGAGATGATGCATACCAGTCACAGTTCCCAGCCCAGCTGCAATTGCAGGGGATGCAATTCATCCCACTCACCTTCCTATTTTATGTTTCCCCTGGTAAGATAAGCACACCAGAATCCTGGAAGTCATATAACGTTTATTCGCAGTGTAGCAAAGGGGCAAACTGTAGTGGATTGTGTGAGGCATTAACAGATTCCCCTTCAGGAATAAAATACTTGCATTCACCCCCCCCCTTCAGTTCCTTGGAGCATTCCCAGCAGACAGTTCTCAGCTGTCAGACTGCTTCTGGATTTGCCTCACCTAGAGAAAATACCTTTGCTTAAGGTTATATCCTCTCTGAGGCAGCCCGCAACCAAAGACTGCTTTAGATGAGGGTGCCAAGGGCCAGACCCCTCACTGCAGTCAGGAGTACCCTGAAAGGGCCATCCTAGTTTCAGAGATTCCCTTGAAACAGGCGGAGGGTTTTGTCGAGACTACGTTACACCTTAGCTTTCCCCACTGCTCAATTTTCTTTCTTTCCCTTCCCTTTCAGAGATTTTTACCTCAGGAATATTGCCCAATAAACTTTGTATGCTGCTCTCCTCGTCAGAGTTTGCTAGCTGGGGAACCCAATTTGCAACCATAGGTAAGGATGGGTAATGGATCCAAACAGATACTTTTACTTCTGAAGTAATTGTTTAATATTGAAATCCTTAGCAAAGTAAGGTTATATGATGTGCGTTTCTGTAATTAACAGCATTAGCATATATTGGAAGTGGTAGACTGGTTCTTAATATATTCCTTTCTACACAACATTTGGTTCAGCATGCATTTTTATCATTCTCTTGTTTGAAACACTCTCATGATATGTAATACCAGCCAAGGGAGCATGTACTGTAATTCCATGTAACCTGTCATCATAACCAACAATGTGTCAAGCCCAAGATATTTAACAAGACAGTTCAGTAAAATTATTCACTGTTTTGTAGCAACATAATTCTTTTGTTTTACTTCATATTATTTGAGTTTTATGGTCTTTGGAAACAAAAATAACAGTAAACGTTCTATTAAAATTGCCTACTTGATAGGGCTTGATATAAAACTGATGTTTTTAAAAAAATTTAATAACTATTGCCATAAAATTATCTGTCAGCTGAAGAGAGAAAGCTTGGCATTTCCCCCTGAGGCATTTTCTCTGTTCTAAAAAGAGTAAAGAAAAATATTCCCAGTGGATATTTAACACAATATACAATGTCAAATGTATATCAATAAATTACAAATCATTTCCATAAATTTAAACTTATAACTCATAGAAATACATTTTATATTTCTGAAAAAATGCTCTTCTTACAATGCTATGAACTAGGTCATGGGGATTTTAAGTAAAAATAACATTTCTCTTCCTCAATAGTTGTCCATACATATAATATTTACGAAACATATTTTTATGTAAGATGGAATTAGAATTATCATTTAAAAATTTTCATATATATTTGGTTGGGCTTTATTTTGAATTCACATTTATCTTATAAAATGACACTATGTTTCCAGATAAGTATGCCAATGTCATATCTAAATTATTTTCTGTGTATTTTAATTCTGAGTGATAATGTATGTTCAGGTTGTGTGTGTGAGAAAGTTGAATGATTAATTTGATTATTTTTCAGACAACAGAATCTAGATTGTGAATACTAGTCTTTGAGAATTAACTGCATTTGATCATAATGTTGTTTTACAGTCTTGCAGAAACAAATGTTGTTAAACTGAATGTTTTGCTTTAGGGACCTTTTTAAGACAGACAATAAGGTATACAGTCATCCCTCTGTATCCATGGGGGATTGGTTCCAGAACCCCCACAACAGATACCAAAATCTCAGATGTTCAAATCCCTTGTATAAAATGGTGTAGTATTTGCATGTAACCTGTGCACTTCCTCCCGTGTACTTTCAATCATCTCTAGATTACTTATAATACTTAACACAATGTAAATGCTATGTAAATAGTTGTTATACTGTATTGTCTAGGGAATAATGACAGGAAAAAAAGCCTGTACGTGTTTGGTACCGATGCAACTATTGTAGGCCTTTGGATCCACGGTTGGTTGGACCCACAGTTGGCTGAATTTGCAGATACTGGACACATGGATGCGGAGGGCCGACTGTACTTCTTTGGTATCTCTAGTTAAACAAGCAATTACCTCTCCTCATTCCAAAACATCCAGTAATGTAAAATTAAAGGAATCAAAACAGGCATTAACCCAGAATGACAGAGAATGATAGAGGAGATAAAAGGAGATTAGTGAGATAAACAAAATCTCAGAATGTTGAAAGTGAGGTGCAGCAGATGCTGTTGGTGACCCACGTTACAGCTTTCCAGCCTGCATCTAATTCGCATTTAAGCTGTGATGGTCAGTGTTTTGAGTCAGTGTTTTGAGAGATTCACCTCATGGTACGGGCTCCTCATCTTGACTTTGTACCATGGGCTCTGCTTTACAATTCAGAGCCACCTCTACTGCAGTAAGAATTTAATCTATTGACAAGGACAGCCAGAAAATGCAGGGAGCACCAGGAGAGAAACCCTCAAATAGAGGAATGGAAGTCATAAATACTCCAGAATTTCCTGTTTTTGGTCAACGATTCTGGGTTGCATTTGGTAGACATCCTAGGGGTAATAATGAATCAACAGTAGTAATGGTGACATCGCCTACAGCAGTCCCTCAGTAATGGACCTTTAGTTTCCCTTTCCACTGCTTCCTCTTCCAATCTCCCTTTTCCTTAAATTCTGCTTCTTGGGATCATCTTACAAATTAACAATTACAGACAAGACCTTTTCTCATCCCCTGCTTTTAGAAGAAAGACTTGGATGCTTTATAAGAGGTATAGACAATAGACTCTCAAGATGTAATTATGAAAGTGGATCACTCACTAATCAGACAGAGAAAAGAACCCATTGCTGGTGTAAATTAGGATGGTGATCATCTCTGGAGGACTATGACATCAAAGATGCAAAGACTCTAATCTATGGTGGATTGCGACTAGAGGTAAAAAGTGAAATATTGGGCTTTTCAATAGCTCAAGCACTTGAACCTATGGTTCAAGTGTAACTTAAGAATTTTAGTCTTAACTAACTTTTGTTAACAGATTTAGAAGCCTTGAATAAATTTGGATGATCTGAGCCTATTATTATTATTATTATTTATCAACTTCACAGATGCTGTAAAAGTCAGAAGGCCTCTGAGGAAACATTTTAAGAGCCCCTCAGCTCCTGCAGCAGAAGGGAAAACTGGGTTGAAAATTGGTTCCAGGACTTAAACACAAGTATGGCAGAACTGCAAGGAGACTGATGGCACCCTTGACAGATCTGCTGTAATAAACTCAGGGTCCTCGTAGGAAAGGAAAAATGTTAAAACTGTTCTTTTATGATATTTTCTTCCTATTTGGGTTTTAGAAGCTTACTTATTATATGTCTAGTATATGATTTTTATTGGAATTATCCTATTTGGGTTTTGCTGAGTTTCTTGAATCTGTAAATTCATGTCATTAAATTCATCAAATTTGGGATATTTTCAGCCATCATTTCTTCAAATATTTTTTCTGGCTCAATCTCTTTGTTATCACTCTCTGGGAGAATGAGAGAAAGACTTTTTGATATTAGACCTTTTGATAGTGTCTCGCCAGTCACTGAGTCTCTGTTCATTATTTCACCATAAGCAACCATAAAAATGGACAAAATATATAACACAATTATTTTCAGATATTGGAAAATGGACGGTGCAGAACAGTGATCCTTGATAGAAGGAAAGCACTTGAGACGAATCCTAATAACCCCCCAGTTTTCTGCCTGGGGGTACTTTGTAGATCATAGGGCAAGGAGGTGAGTCCAAGCAGATCATAGGACTCAGGCTTAGTTGAAAGATATAATTTGAATTTCAAACTTCTTAACACAACCAAAAGTTGTGAGGAAAGGCTCCAGAGAAGTTGGAACTGCTAAGAAGAGGACATCATAAGTCCACAAGCAGGTTCCTCACAGATTCTTGGCTCAATGTTGGTCTGGGTACACAAAGGGAAAACTAAAGGGGCCATGTCAAAGATGGCTTTTGTGTGACTGGACACTAAACAGAGCTCTCAGAATTCACACAGGTCTGGGAAGTGTTGGAGCTCTGGCTCAGCTTGAATGCAGAGACCTCCCTGCACTTCATATATTCAGGTAAAACTGCAGAAAAGCCACACTTTAGGTGAAAAGAGCATGATTTAGCAAAAATCCAAACTCTAAGCCTAGGTAAAAAGCCAAAATAGATCTAATAAATAATAAAACCAAGCCCAAAAGATCAAAACAATCTGCCAGTAATTTAACTGCTTACTGAAACATAGGTCAACACCATTTTTAGAAAGATAACATAATCCAGACTGCCTATGATCTATCGCGTACAACGTATAGCATAGAATAAAAGCACCAGACTTGCAGAGAAGCAGGAAATGTTATTAATAAGAGGAAAGAGGAAAATAATAAAGAGGAAAAACTGTCATAGATAGAAACCGCAAGATTATTCTCATCTAGGAATTAGTAGGAAAAGACCAAAAACACCTAGTAAAAATACAATCAAAGACTAAATTGAAAGGATAGACATAGTGAGTGGACAAATGGGACTGAGTTATAATGGAGACCATAAAAAAAAACAAATGGAGATTCTGTGACTGAAAAGTAAAATATATGGAATAATAAAATTCACAGGACAAACACTTCAGCATATTTGGCACTGTGGAAAAGACTAGGTCAATTTAAAGGCAAAATACAGATATCAATTAATCTGAAGAACAAAGATAAAAGACTGAATGAAGAGTAGCAATACAGCCTTGGCAATCTCTAAGATTATATCAAGTAGTTCAATGGACATACGATTAGAATTGCAGGAGAGGAAGGAGAATGGGATAGAAATAAAATATCTGAAGAAATAATGGCTGAAAATTTCCCCAGTTCACTGAAAAAATCTAAGTCTACAAATCAATCATCTAAGCAAACCACAGGCAGGATAGATGAAAGAACACTACAGCTCTATACATGTGGTCAAGCTACCAAAGTCAGTAAAAGATAAAATACATTGCATATGATACAGCAGTAATATAAATGATGACTTGTTTCTCATTAGAAACAATGAAGGATAAAAATAAACCTAAGAAGAGAGGATCCAAGATGGCGCCATGAGTAGTCCTCTTTGTCTCTCCCCCTTCGAGTCTACAATTATTTGGACACTCATCTCTTAACAAAGGATATCCAGATAGCATCTCAGGACGTCTGAGAGACCCACGTGACTATACATCGGAAGGCGGACGGACTTCCCTCTGGGAGGATGTGGAGATAGGTGAAAACTCTCCGACCCCAACCAAACAGCCTAGTACCTGCAAGCGGCTTTCTTCCAACGGACCCCCCCAGAAGATCAACACACACCTAGGGCAGGAGCGAGCACACACCAGAGGAGCGACGGTGGAAACAGGTGACCAGAACCCTACCTAAACCCCCGCAATTACTCCTAAACGCAGAGGGAAACTCTAGAGTTACACACCTGAGCCCACGGGGAGAGTCTTGCCCCACCATTGACGGTGAGATCCCGCCTAGTGTTCACGGCACCCGGAGGGTCCAGAGAGAATCACAGAGGGTACGGCGGCCCCCCGGCTGCCACTGCCTGCACGGTGGGGAAAGGGATTGCCGGAGATCTTGGAGAGGACTGGGGCTGGGTGAAGCTCCAGAGGCCAGCTCCGCGCCCCAGAGGGGAAGCTCCAGAGTTCCACCCGGGCAGCAGACAAAATTCTCTGTCTGCTATTAGCGGAGGGGTCACACCCAGCATTCACAACACCGGGAGGGTCCTGGAGAGGAGAATATCAGGCAGGGCAGCAGCTGACCAGCTACTACTGAAGTCAGGATCTCCGGCTATCCCCCAGACAGGGCAAAGGGCTCCCTGAGTTCCTGGGGAACAGGACTGGGGCTGGGTGGAGTTCCAGCGACCCAGCTCCGTAGCCTAGGGGGAAACCCTACAGGCTCACAGCAGCCTCAGGGAAAGCCTCTGCACAGCACTAGTAGAGAGCACCCAACTGGCAGCCACAAGGCTGGAAGACCCTGGGACAAAAGTAGAATAGCTAGGTGAGCTAACCACAGACTGTAGAAGATGCCAATAGCTCTGCTGCGACCCATAGTGGACAAGTGAGATTTTGTGGGTGCCGACAGTGACGGAGCGGCAAATATAAGTGATCCTACCCCTGGCTGCTGGAAAAGCCCATAACACCGTTGCAGACCCCAAGGAGGGAGCACGTCTAGGCAGGCTGCAACAGTAGCCACCAGCAGTCTGAAGCCCCCCCATGACGGCCCCCACAGCAGAAGAGGGAATCCAAAGGACCACTGTGACTACAAGGAGGGGCCCAGGCCTGGTTAGCAACTGCGGATAGAGTTCCTGGTTGGTGCAGTATAAACAGCTGCTCCCCCACCACACCAGCAGAAACAAGTGGAAGGAGCAACTAAACTCTATCTCTATGCGGTGGCACAAATCTACAACATCAAGCAATATGAAAAAATACATTAAATCTCCAGAACAGAAGGAAAATAACAAATACACAGAAAACAATCCCAAAGAAAATGAGATATATAACCTAAATGACGATGACTTCAAAACAGCCATCATTAAAATACTCAATGAGTTAAGAGAGAATTCAGATAGACAACTCAACGAGTTCAGGAGCTATGTCACAAAAGAGTTTGATACGATAAAGAAGAACCCAACAGAAATACTGGAAATGAAGAACACAATAGAGAAGATTAAGAAAAATCTAGATGCACTGAACAGTAGGGCCAATAATATGGAGGAAAGAATTAGCAATTTGGAAGATGGGAATATAGAAATGCTGCAGGCAGAGGAGGAGAGAGAACTAAGACTAAAAAGAAATGAAGAAACTCTCCGAGAATTATCAGACAAAATTAGGAGATGCAACGTAAGGATTATAGGTATACCAGAGGGAGAAGAGAAGGAGAAAGGGGCAGAAAGCCTATTCAAAGAAATAATGGCTGAGAACTTCCCAAATCTGGTGAGAGAGATGGAACTTCAGGTGACAGAAGCCAATAGATCTCCAAACTTTATCAATGCAAGAAGACCAACTCCATGGCATATAGTAGTGAAGCTAGCAAAAGTCAATGACAAGGAGAAAATACTAAGGGCAGCCAGGCAAAAGAAACTAACCTACAAAGGAACCCCTATCAGGCTATCAGCAGATTTCTCAGCAGAAACTTTACAGGCTAGAAGAGAGTGGAATGATATATTCAAAAATCTGAAGGACAAAAACCTACAGCCGAGAATTCTCTACCCAGTGAAAATATCCTTCAAATACGATGGAGAAATAAAAACTTTCCCAGATAAACAAAAATTAAGGGAGTTCACTGCCACAAAACCTCCTCTTCAGGAAATCCTCAGGAAAACCCTCATTCCTGAAAAATCAAAAAAAGGAAAGGGGCTACAAAACCAAGAGCAGGGGAGATAAGTAGAAGGACAACAACAGAGAGTAGCAGCTCTTCATCAGAACAGATTAAACCATGGGACGAGAGACAAAGGAAATTGAAGAAAACCAGAAAACAAGACATAAAATGGTGGTGGTAGGCCCCCACATCTCAATAATCACTCTAAATGTAAATGGATTGAACTCCCCAATCAAAAGACACAGAGTGGCAGGATGGATCAAAGAACAAGACCCAAAAATATGCTGCCTCCAGGAAACACACCTCAGCCCCAAAGACAAACACAGACTCAGAGTGAAGGGATGGAGAACAATACTCCAAGCTAATAATGAACAAAAGAAAGCAGGTGATATACTAATATCAGATAAGCTAGACTTCAAAGCAAAACAGATAAAGAAAGACAAAGAGGGACAGTATATAATGATAAAAGGGACTCTCCACCAAGAAGACATAGCACTTATAAATATATACGCACCCAACACAGGAGCACCAAAATTTGTAAAGCAACTCTTAATAGAACTAAAAGAAGACATCAACAACAATACAATAATAGTAGGGGACCTCAACACACCATTAACACCAATGGACAGAACATCCAGACAGAAAATCAACAAGGAAATAATAGAATTAAATGAAAAATTAGACAAGATGGACTTAATAGATATATATAGAACACTTCATCCAAAAACAGCAGGTTACACATTCTTCTCAAGTGCACATGGAACATTCTCAAGGATTGACCATATTTTGGGAACCAAAGGAAACATCAATAAATGCAAGAGAGTTGAAATAACATCAAGCATCTTTTCTGATCATAATGCTATTAAACTAGAAATCAACTACAAGAAAAAAGCAGAGAAAGGTGCAAAAATGTGGAGACTAAACAACACGCTTCTGAACAAACAATGGATCATTGAAGAAATTAAAGAAGAAATCAAATATTATCTGGAGACAAATGAAAATGAGAACACGACATACCAAATCATTTGGGATGCAGCAAAAGCAGTCCTAAGAGGGAAATTCATCGCAATACAGGCTCACCTCACTAAACAAGAAAAAGCTCACATAAGCAACCTCAAACGACACCTAACAGAACTAGAAAAAGAGAACAAACAAAGCCCAGAGTCAGTAGAAGGAGGGAAATAATAAAAATAAGAGCAGAAATAACGATATTGAAACAAAAAAGACAATACAAAGGATCAATGAAACAAAGAGTTGGTTCTTCGAAAAAATTAACAAAATTGACAAACCTTTAGCCAGACTCACCAAGAAAAGAAGAGAGAAATCACAAATAAATAAAATTAGGAATGAGAGAGGAGAAATCACAACAGATACCAATGAAATACAAGGGATCATAAGAGAATACTATGAAAAACTATATGCCAACAAATTGAACAAGCTGGAAGAAATGGACAAATTCCTAGACTCCTACAACCTCCCCAAACTGAATCAGGAAGAAATGGAGAATCTGAATAGGCCAATCACAAGTAAGGAAATAGAAACGGTAATCAAAAACCTCCCCAAAAATAAGAGTCCAGGACCAGACGGCTTCTCTGGAGAATTCTACCAAACATTCAAAGAAGACTTAATACCTATTCTTCTCAAACTATTCCAGAAAATTGAGGAAGATGGAGTACTCCCTAACACATTCTATGAAGCCAACATCACTTGATCCCCAAACCTGACAAGGACAACACAAAGAAGGAGAACTACAGGCCGATATCACTGATGAACATAGATGCAAAAATCCTCAACAAAATTCTGGCAAACCGAATACAGCAATACATCAAAAAGATTATACACCATGATCAAGTGGGATTCATACCAGGGACACAGGGATGGTTCAACATCCACAAGTCAATCAACGTGGTACACTACATCAACAAAATGAAAAACAAAAACCACATGATCATCTCAATAGATGCAGAGAAAGCATTCGACAAGATCCAACAGCCATTTATGATAAAAACCCTCAATAAAATGGGTATAGAAGGAAAGTACCTCAACATAATAAAGGCCATATATGACAGACCCACAGCCAACATCATACTCAACAGACAAAACCTGAAAGCCATCCCTCTGAGGACAGGAACAAGACAAGGGTGCCCACTTTCACCACTCCTATTCAACATAGTACTGGAGGTGTTGGCCAGAGCAATTCGGCAGGAAAAAGAAATAAAAGGAATCCAAATAGGTAATGAAGAAGTAAAACTCTCGCTGCTTGCAGACGACATGATCTTATATATAGAAAACCCCAAAGAATCCATAGAAAAACTATTAGAAATAATCAACAACTACAGCAAAGTTGCAGGGTATAAAATCAACATACATAAATCAGTAGCATTTCTATACACTAACAATGAACTAACAGAAAAAGAACTCAAGAACTCAATCCCATTCACAATCGCAACGAAAAGAATAAAATACCTTGGGATAAACTTAACCAAGGAAGTGAAGGATCTATACAATTAAAACTACAAGACTTTCTTGAAAGAAATTGACAATGACATAAAGAGATGGAAAGACATTCCATGCACGTGGATTGGAAGAATAAACATAGTTAAAATGTCCATACTACCTAAAGCAATCTACAGATTCAATGCTATCCCAATCAGAATCCCAAGAACATTCTTCACAGAAATTGAACAAAGAATCCTAAAATTCATATGGGGCAACAAAAGACCGCGAATTGCTAAAGCAATCCTGAGCAAGAAAAACAAAGCCAGCGGAATCACAATCCCCGATTTCAAAACATACTACAAAGCTACAGTGATCAAAACAGCATGGTACTGGTACAAAAACAGGTCCACAGATGAATGGAACAGAATTGAAAGCCCAGAGATAAAACCACACATCTATGGACAGCTAATCTTCGACAAAGGAGCAGAGGGCCTACAATGGAGAAAAGAAAGTCTCTTCAACAAATGGTGCTTGGAAAACTGGACAGCCACATGCAAAAGATTGAAAATTGACCATTCTTCTTCACCACACACCAAAATAAACTCAAAATGGATCAAAGACCTAAAGATTAGGCCTGAAACAATAAGTCTTCTGGAAGAGAATACAGGCAGTACACTCTTTGACATCAGTTTGAAAAGAATCTTTTTGGACACTATAACTCCTCAGTTGAGGGAAACAATAGAAAGAATAAACAAATGGGACTTCATCAGACTAAAGAGCTTCTTTAAGGCAAGGGAAAACAGGATTGAAACAAAAAACCAGCTCACTAATTGGGAAAAAATATTTACAAGCCACTTATCCGACAAAGGGTTAATCTCCATAATATACAAAGAACTCACACTGCTTAACAACAAAAAAACAAACAACCCAATCAAAAAATGGGCAGAGGACATGAACAGACATTTCTCAAAATGAGATATGAAATGGCCAATAGACACATGAAAAGATGTTCATCATCGCTAATCATCAGGGAAATGCAAATCAAAACTACACTAAGATATCACCTTACACACGTTAGATTGGCAAAAACATCCAAAACCAAGAACGGCAAATGTTGGAGAGGTTGTGGAGAAAAAGAACCCTCATACACTGTTGGTGGGAATGCAAACTGGTACAGCCACTATGGAAAACAGTATGGAGATTTCTCAAAAAGTTAAAAATAGAAATACCCTATGACCCAGCCATCCCATTACTGGGTATCTATCCTAAGAACCTGAAATCAGAAATCCCAAGAGTCCCTTGCACCCCTATGTTCATCACTGCATTATTTACAATAGCCAAGACGTGGAACCAACCTACATGCCCAGAAACTGATGATTGGATAAAGAAGATATGGTATATATACACAATGGAATACTACTCAGCCATAAAAAAAGACAAAATTGGCCCATTCGCAGCAACATGGATGGACCTTGAGGGTATTATGTTAAGCGAAATAAGCCAGTCAGAGAAAGAGGAACTGTATATGACTCCACTCATAGGTGGAAGTTAATATATTGACAAGGAGATCTGATCAGTGGTTACCAGGGAAAAGGGAGTTGGGGGGAGGGCACAAAGGGGGAAGTGGTGTACCCACAACACGACTAACAATAACGTACAACTGAAATCTCACAAGGTTGTAATCTATCATAACATTAATAAAAAAAATAAATAAACCTAAGAAAGCTCGAGTGGCTATATTCATATCAGATGATGTCACATCACAGGGGAAGGGGGCATATCATAATGACAAGAGGGCAAATTCATTAAAAAGATATAAAATTCTTACATGTATATGTGCACATGTATTAGATGACTCAATATACTTAATGTGTCATTTCTCTCCAAAAGTAATCTTTAAATTCACTATAAGTCAAATCAAAATTCCAGAAGGTTTTTTTTTTCTAATTGTATTTTTATTTCAACCACATTCTAAAATTTCTATGAAAATGCAATGAATTTTAATGGTTAAAGCAATCATGATAAAGAAGAATATAGTTGAAAGCTTCCTACTAGCTGATTTCAAGACGTACTACAAAGTTATACTAATCAAATTTATTTGCTTGAAAAAATAATCATCATTTCTGTTTCTCCTGAATCGCCATTGGACACAGGCCCTGATGGGAAAGGCTTTTCTCTGTTCCATGCAGCATCAACTGGAGTGGCTTGACTGAGGGCTGGAGAATTTGGTTTCAATTTGGCCCACTCATTGGCTGACGCTGAACTGAGGGTTCAGCCAGATGTGATGGGCAATAGCCCCAGTTCTTCTCCAAGTCGGACTTTCTATGTGGTCTGAACTTACATTTTAGTAGTCTCTGGATTTAGCAGTCTCCGGATCACAAGGGCAAGAATTTCAAGACAGAGAAACAGGCTTAAGTTGTATTGTTTTTTGGTCTAGCTTTGAAAGTCACATTGTGCAACTTCTGTCATACTCTATCAGTTGAGACTATCACCAAAGGTTTAAGGGAATGGGACATAAACTCTACCTTCTGATGGCAGAAGGCCAATGTCCTGGAAAAGCACGTGTGATAGGAAATATTATTGTCATTTTAGAAAACTTACAACCTTCTGAAGTCTCCCATGACAATTCACATACCTACCACGTGCACAATATGCACAGCCCTCCCACAATATCATCTTCCCCAAAAGCCTTATCCCATGATGGCACCAGCCTCAGGCTTGAAGTTCAGGATGTCATCATCTAAACCAGGTCCAAGGATGAATGAGGGTCCTCAGGTAAAAATCTTCTCTTTCAGTTGGGCCCAGGGCTAAAAAAAATAACTAAGTTCCAGATAATGGGCAAGTAGTCATGACTTTTTTGGGGGCTAGGTGCCTCATTCTCTAAGCCCTTGGATTTAATAGATTGTGCGAAACTCTTTTGTCAGTTGCCCACTTATCTTGGCCCTTAGGGATGCTGTATTCCTTAATGGGCAGCCTAACTCTCCCAAGGCCAGACATCCCAAGCTACCAACGCAACCTTGCTGTTTATTAAAATGCATTTATCCATCTGGAGTCTGATGGTTAAGGGCCGACACCTGGCCCCTATTATTTTGGAATTTGATCATCTGCATTGGTAACAGGGAACATAATTCTGTAACAACATTTTCTATTATCAGCCCTGGCATACAACCTTCCTCAATGGCACATTTCTTACCACTGTGGTAAAGGAAGTATTCTCTGGGTTGTCCCATGAAACATAGTCACCAGGTGGGATTTTGGCCTTGCATAACATATCCATTCTCTCCTTCCTGTTTTTCTGAGCCTCTTGACCCACACCCGCATGGTTAGCCATGGCAGTTCTGCCAGTTCTACTTCCAGCTTGGCAAGCCATGCTGTGATAGGCATCCCACATATAAAGTAGAGGAAGATGGGCACAGATGTGAGCTCAGGGCCAGTCTTCCTCAGCAAAAAGAGGAGGATTGGCAGCAGATGTTAGCTCAGGGCTAATCTTCCTCAAAAAAAAAAAAAAATATATATATATATATAGTATCATTAGAATCTTGCCAGGATTTTAAAGCTTCTCTTACATGAGCATACTACCATATGGATGGGCTATCCCCTTTTCAGCTTTATATCACAACTCCTTTGATTCTGCATCTTCATGATTCAACCTCATACATACTTGTTTCCTGCTGACACATAATTGATAGATCCTAAGCTCCTTTAAGGTATAATACCTTAGCCTTTCAAAGCAGACTCAGTGCTTCTCTAGATGGGGTAGTTTGTGATTTTACTCTAGCTGCTTTGGCATCCAGAATGAAAAGTACGAGTAGATTCTTAAGGAGGCTGGTGTTATTTGGTAAGCCAGAGGCTTCCACACAGTCTTCAAGGAAAGAGGAGATGGCTAGCCTTAAAGAAAGAACAATGGAACACTTCTGCATGTCCAAAGGATTGTGGGAATCTGGAGTTTCGTTGTTCTTGAGCATGTTGAATCAGATATTCCCGTCTCAAGGCAAAGGGTATTTCTCTGTCGCAACTAGGTCCCTGACTGGGCATAGCAAACTTTCCGGAATTGAGAATTCAACATTCTCTGGATCTTTGCTTTCCTGATAATGAAGTCTTGGGCCTGATCCTCAGCTTTTTCTGCATTTTGGCTCCAATAGGTGAGTCTCTTTACACGCCACCAAAGAATCCCTCTGACTTTATGACTTAAATCACCTTAAATATATTAGTTAATTATAATTAATCTTAATTAATCACCTTAAATTGATGATTAATCACCTTCATCTTCTCCTTGTCTTTCTTAAATGCATCTATCTCACTAAGTAAAAGGCATCTAAATGCATTGCCTCGTAACTACAACTGCCTAAGCTACTCAGATGTCTGAGATCCTGTATCAGCGCATTTTCTTCTACTGCCATTCAATCCCAGTTTACCACTAGTGATAACTGTAAGAATATCACTGCTACATTATTCCAGGTCGTTATTCTTCTTAATACCAGTAACAGAGCTCTCATCGCCATCCACGTGTTGGGTGATGCAGCTATATAATCCCATTTGGGGTTGGCTTCCTTGAACCTCTTCTGGTGTCACTTCTCTTAGGCCACTTTCCCAGGAATCAGACTCTGAAATGGGGAGTTGCATAAAGGAAGTCTTTTAGGGGATGTTCTTGAGAACAGCACCTGTAGCAATTGTATGCTGGTAAACCGGCTCTCAGGGGAAAACAAAGCCACAGTATATAGAATTGCTTGGTTTCTCTGGTTTAAATAATCTTACCATGGCCTTTTTTTTTTTTTTCCTATCTACTAATGATTTAACAACTGGCTTGCAAAATTCCTGAATGTTCAAAAACGACTCTCACTGGCTCTAGCACACTGTTGTGTAAGGAAGTGAGGAAAGCAGGATTGGGCTGAGGGGAATTTAAAATATGATTCAGTTACAATACATGCCTTAAAGAACCCTCCAGCAAGCTTCCAACTGGGATAGCCCTTCAGAGATGTCCTGAATTAAGGGACGGGGCAGGCTAAGGCAGTCCCTTCCACTGAGAACAATCCCGTAGAGAAGAATTCAGCTTGAGCTATCAGCGGGGTAATCCTCCCTGCAGCTGGGGTGGCTCTACAGCACTGTCTTTGGACATACACATGCAAATGAACTGACAGAACCAAGCTTTGACCTTGGGCCACTCCTCAATCTCATTCTCAGAATAACTTCCAACACTTTCAGAGAAAAACGAGCATAATTACCTCAAAAAAAAATCCAGCAAGTTAAATTATATATACGAGAGTAAGTAAATATTTTCACTTTATGGGCTAAATGGTCTCAAGTACTCAAATCTGCCTTCATTGCACTAAAGCCACCATAGATAATAGATAAATAAATTGACATGAATGAGTTCCAATAACATCTTGTTTATAAAAACAGGTAGTCCATAATTTGAAACCCCTGATACAGACCTTCAGAATCAGAGGGAATTTAACTGGGTGGGGTAAAAAAATATACATCAAGTTTAATAAATGTAATAAAGAAATAAATACATTAACCTAAGAACAAAATATAATAATAAAACAAGTGGTAATGTTTTTTATAAAAATTACACTAACCAAAGGACACAATGGATTGAATAGATAGTAAACTGAGTCTAGCTCAAGAGCAGATTATTAAATTGGAATATCAATTAGAGGATCTCCACTAGAAGGAAGCTCGGAAAGGTATTGAAATAAATAATGTTAAAAAAGTTAAAATCTGAAGAATGAAAATGGATGTGCTAATATTCAGATGAACGTAATATAAGGGCAAAACATAAATATAAATGGGGAAAAGTGTTCAAAGAAATACTAGGGATAAATAGAGATCAATTTTGTAGGTTTGAGTAAAGATGAATGAACTCAGATTAAAGGACCAAGAACTAAATAGTAGAAACAGAAAAAAAATCTGCCCCTATAAAACGTTAAGATATCAAATCTACAGATATTGTTCTAAAAGATGCCAAGAAGAAATAGTAAATCACATAAAATATAGAAGAATCTAGATTTCGCAGTAGCAACATTGGATGCCAGATGACAATATGTTGATATTTTTAACGTATTTAATGAAACTAAATTAGAACCTAGAATTTTATATACAGCCAAACATTTTAGTCAAATTAAACCTTCCAACCATTGAAAGTCTCAGAAAGCTCCCACACAGGCATCCACATTTATAAAGAATTTTGAAAGAAATTCTCAAATATGGAAAAAATCCATAACACTCATCAATGGAATATGACTTAAAGGTGATTGGATGCCCTGATTGATTTTACTGCAAACAAACAAGCAAACTAGCAAACAAAAAACAGATAAGAAAAGGGAAGTATACCCACAATTAATCCTGGGTCATGTCTATAGGAATCAGGGCTGAAGGAGGAGAGAAGATCAAGCTCTGGAGACCATGCTCTATGAGGTGCTGCTGGCCTAGTGTAATTAGAGCTTCATGTCAGCTTCTGCCCTACAGATTATTTGTAGTTATTTTTCAAAGAATACTTTTAATTTTGTAAATAATACGTATTTAACATTCAATACGACAATTTTATTTATGAATATGTTTTCAGGTTCAAGGTTGATACCACCTAAGATGTTAAGTATATATTAGAAGACTACAAAATATGTCTAATTTTTTCTCTGACATTAAGAGTTACACACAATGATAAAACATTCAACAAAATGGGAGTAAATAAAGCAGGTATCCAGGACAGCCAGGGCCAGCTTTATGGGCATGTGACCTGTACAGCTGCACAGGGTCCTGTACTCAGAAAGGACTCATGCTTGCCTGCTGTCTTGAAATTCTTAATAATTTTCGAACAAGATGCCCTGCGGTTTTATTTTGCTCTGAGCCTGCAAATTACATAGGCGGTCCTGTGGACAGCAAAGTCCTCCAGTTCGGAGGTCTGCTCAGAGATACCTATTGTTAACAGTGTTGTGTAGTAACATAGGCAGCCACATCCAAACAGCCTCGTTCAAAAATCCTATATTTCTTCTCAACACAAATTTGATTATGATTGAAGGTAATATACCACTTAATTTTTACTTAAGAAAATATGACATATTTCAGTGTCATTAGATATTCTTGTACTGTATAATTTCAACTGAGTATCTGCTATTTTATTCTTTAGATGTACTAATATCTGTTTTAATCAGTATGCTGTCATGTAACATATACTTTCCAGTGTTTTGCCATTAGATGCAACTCTGGGGAAAAAACTGGTTTTTCCTATAAAGTGAATTGTTAGGTTAAATAGTAAGGAAAATTCATATATTATCAATATATGGAATATATTCCTTTTTTGGAAAGTTTAATATCGTTAAATCTCTTTTAGCGATAAATAATCAAATTACATGTGAAAGAGTTTGGACTGTTGAAAAGGCACTTAACTGACAATTGTTTCTTAAATTAAGTACTCAGCTCACAGCAAAGAAAAATTTGCAAAAAAGAAAGTGTGATTTTATGCATTCTGTTTCAGAACATGAAATAAATCTAACTGGTTTAATTAAGCTTGGACTTTAGAATCTTGAATTCCGTGCTCCTAAAAGAACTTGTTTTCTTCTATGCTTGTTCTTTTTTTTTTCCTATGCTCTGTCTATAGGTAAACATTCATATCTCTCATTTGTAAAAACAGCTGGAAAAATTATTGTTGTTAGTGTTATTGAGTCGATTTGGATCCACTCCTGGTGACCCTGTGTATAGCAGAGCAGAACCCTGCCTGGGTTTTTTGTGCCATCCTCTCATCTTTTGGTGCTATATCAGACAATGCTCTACTGCTATTCATAGGGTTTTCAAGGCCAATTTTTCAGAAACTGTGCAGACAGGGCCTCCTTCCTTATCTGTCTTAGTCTGGAAGACTGCTGAAACCTATCCACCATGAGTGACCCTGCTAGTATTTGAAATACTGGTGGTATAGCTTTCAGCATCACCGCAATACACAGCTGCCACAATATGACAACAGACAAATGGGTGGTGTGGTTCCCTGAGTGGGAAACAAACCTGGGCTGTGGTGGTGAGAGTGCTGAATCTCAACCACTAGACAACCAGGGTGGGATAGAAACATTATTCTACTCCCCGACTCTTGAAAATTTAATTTGTCTACAGTTTATCTCTTGTAGTTTCACATTTAAAAAGAATGTTAACATATATATCTCTTTTGAACATACATCCTCCAAATCTAGAACACTTTACAGGAATATGTTATTGAGAGGGAGAAGAAGAGCTCTTCAGATTAAAAATTCTGAATTTTTATGGCTGTTCAAATTTGTTGCTGCACAAAATTTCAAGTAAATTGAATCACTGTATGATGCACCAATGGTGTCTAAGTGTATCAATATCACTAGGAGAACCTGATATTTTCATTTTATTCTTCTCTAAATTAAGATATGCAAGGCAATTACTCCAAGGTATTGTAATTTGCATAGTTCGTATATACAGTTAAATAAAACTTTTTGCCAAATATGTTGTGACGTATTCTATCACTTCTGTGAAATGTTTACCCTTTTTTAATTTACCCACTTGTGCTTTGACAATTTTCATGGTGATTTTCTTTAATGACAAACGAACAGATCCTGATCTAAGACATTAAAAATTACCTTGGAGACCTGAGATGTATATTAAAGAGGACTTTTTGGGGTTGAATCAATGCAATTTATCGACAGATTGAATGTGAGGTGGGAGAAGAAGGAACGGACTTGTGTGATATATGCTTACAGGGCTGGATGAATGACTTCCTAACTCACCAAGACAGAGATTATATTTAAAAGAGCAGTGATAATGAACACTTGTTTGAGTATGTTAAATTAAGGAAGTCTGGGGGATATTCATGTCAACAATTCACTAGAATATAAAGGACTAGAGCTCAGTGAAAATGTCAAGAAAGAAGAAATTTATGTTATCTGTGAGCCATAGAATAACTGTGGAATATGGTAGAAGATTCATAGAATAACTCCTCCCACAAGAAGAGTGTGTAGCACAAACACATGAAAAAGAGAAAAAAAAGTACCCTAAAATACATATGGGTGGAACAGCAGTTTTTAGCTTTGAAATTTCAGCATAATTAGCAATTCTGCTTTTTCAAAACTCTGTATGTATAGATCAGAGAACATTAGGCAAAAGTTTACAAACTCACTATATTGGTCTTCCCAAAACTATGTTTATCTACAATTTGAAGTAAAAAGAAATGTAGGGAACTATAACATTGAAAGTCTTTGAATTGAAATTTCTCTGCTTTGAGAAATACCCTGCCGGCTATTTGTATCTTCAGATTTTTTGCTTTATGTAATACCATATAAATTTACCAAAGTTTAAAACATCAGGCATAAGATCTGTTCTTCAGAGTCACACCAGGATGGACGGGTAAACAGGGAGATATTTATCAAATGTTTCATTTTCAGGCTCACTTGGCCCATCTGATTGGTTAAGCTACTCTCTCTTTTCTCTTTGTTGCATATTTCTCCCTAATTATCTATTGGTTGAAAAATACACTAAACCTGGATCAAGGGCACTCAGGTAGAGTTGTTACCCTCAGGAATTCTCAAGGTCATCTTTTCAAGTAGCTATTTCCATTCCAAAGAACTTTCTTCTTGTATTCCCAGTTCATAAAATAAATATTCTATGTATGAGTGCTAATTCCAATCCTGTTAAAGAGACAGTTAAGAGAACTGTGCAAACTAGGTTGTAAAGCTGCCTAGTATCAGGATGAAGCGTCTGGTCAATGGGCAAAAGAAAACTTACTACCTCTGAATTCAGTATTCTCTTCTTTGACTGTCTTGTTCACAATACTATAGAATCAATATTTAGTTTTAAAAGATGTTTTAATAACAAAATAGTTACAAGACATCAAGGGCCATTATATTTACAAGAAACTTCAGGATTTCGAAACCATTCACTTCTTTCATTTTAATGCAGTAGAATGACAGGCTCATGATAAAAGTAAATATTTTTTGACAAGAGAAGAAATATGACTTGAGGGTGTCCACGGTGGAATAAATATCGTAAAGGACTTCTATTACGGCTGTTAAATGTGAAATGGCATTTTCAGCTACATAGCTCAGTAAAGACTTTGTAAGCCCTAACGTTTAAAAGCAAACCAACTATCAGCCAGTTTCAGTTTTTTTCGTATGTTTGAAGCTGACTTTTTAATACTGAAACAGAAAATTGACAGTATTTTTTTTTAAGTTATAATCCCTAATGTTAGGGAGAATTTTATATTAATAACAATATTATTATTGCACATTTTCTCAATAGAAATTATATTACCTTGGGGCAAATTCAATATTATGATAATATAGTCATGGTTTTAGTGAGAAGAAATTATAATATTATTTTTCATTTTGTGTTTAATTTCAATAGTTGACTTTTGGATAAATTCTTCAACCTGCTTGTATTTCTTTAAGTGCTAATTAATTTGATAAATATTTTGAGCACTTATTATATATAGTCTATAGCCAATTATTTTTGAATGACACATAACTGTATCTATAGCATTTGTGTTGTAACATAGGTACTTGTAACGAAAGTATCTTCTTGTTTTGGGGAAAAATTGTGATAAGTGCAATTCATCAGTTTTCTATAATTGCCTTGATATTGCGCTTCATAAAAAGACAGTGTTCTTGTAAACTGACTTCTTACCAAAATATATTCATTGCAAGTTGCAATCTAAGAACAAGTAAATGATATATAATTTGAAACTTCATGGATGTCTAAAATTCTCAGGAAAATATACGGATTTACTAATTTAAAACGCTTGTATCTTTGTTTTTTGTGGGAGTTTTTTTCGTACTTTAAAGTTGATTTTCCCTAGGGCACTGTTCTGTCTCTTCTTTGCTTCTTTGCACTTTTCCCCTTGACTATACAACCCAGCTTCAAGGCTTTAAAGCAGACTATGCGTGCATGGATCCCAGATCTAGAACTACAACTGTCACTTCTTACCCTCAGTGATCATTTCACAGAAGTCTAATCTCACTTGGAGGTCTCAAACTCACATCCAAAATTAAGCTCGTCTTCTTTTCTGAAACTGCTTTTCCCACTCATATGCTATTTTTTTTAATGGTGTTAGTATCATCTCAACGATCTAAGATTGACACTTTTGAAATAATTCATTTTGTTCCCCATGTTAATCTGCAGTCTACCTCCCCAGTATTATTCAATCCTATTCCTTCCCCTTAATTCCGACAATTTCTATTAACATATAACAATCATGCCCAAGCTATTGTAATGCTGTCGCACTGTTTTCCAAGTCCTGACAGTCTTCCAGTGACTCGAACACCCAGATGCAAAGGAATTTCCATACAGCACAGATTAAATCATATTTTTTCTTTCTAATGTACACTCAATGACTTTTAAGTAAACAACATGAAAACTTTCTATCTAGGAGTTGCATACTCTCAACTAAATATCTTTCTAGTTTTATTCTTTATTTCATCCAATCAAAATAAACTTATGCTCCTCATATAGGGCATAAGATTATGTGTATGCTCTCACAGTAGCCTTCGAAGTGTATACCCACCTTCCTAAATCCTCTGCGTACTTCAAAGTAAGGTTCAAATACTGACTTGGCTAAGATGTCTACCCTGAAAATATGAAAACAACACTATTCTTTCCTCAATCCTCATAACTCTTCTGTTAACCTCTTTGACACATTGCTTTTTCAATCCAGTTATTCTATGCATTGCCTTTCAGAATAGTCCACTTGTTTTCATATGCTCCACCCACCACACCCAGTACAGCACACATTACATATAAATTCACAAATCTTTTTTGAATGAATTATAAATATTTACCTTAAAAACTTAAAGCGTAATTAATTTATATAAGTTCACAAGGACCACTGTTCTTATTTAAAAATAAAAATAAAGAAGGAAAATGGCAAATTATTAAGGGTACTTTTTGATATTCCACTAACAGATTCCAAATGGCATTTTTATAGATCGGTGTAAGTCAAGGATGGGGGATATTTTCCAAAAGAAAACAGTGCATCTATCCTCAAATGAAGCAGAGAAAAGGAATCACTCAATTTTTATTCACACTGAAGAAAAAAAGTTTAGCCAAAAAATATCTATTTCTTGAAACAAATATATATAATTGATAGAGTTCTAAAGAAAGTTAACCAAGATTTTCCTTTTTTTTTTTTTCTGCACAAGAAAGCTTAGCTCTTCCTCCACAGTATCACGTTTGACTCTGTACGTATATAAAACGCCACTTAGGAGCCCCAAATGTGATTAAAGCATGCTGCCTCCAGTACACTTTGGATCAGTGCCTAACAGTCAATGTTCAGCAGATAATTGGATAATTTGGAAATCACCTGTGGAAATCCTATAATTTTTTAATTTTAAAGTAAGGGGAGAATGTAACAACAGCTCTCAGTCATGGAACCGCTTCCAAATAGTCAGGTTTCAAGGGAATTTACCCGTCTGATTTGTGAAAGTAAAACAGACTACAGTTACAGATCATGCAAGACATCAGCCCATTAGTTAGATTTGGCTAATTATCAATTGCTCTAATAAGCAGTGGCATGTAATCAATGTTAATTTGATTTTTTAGATGCACTAATAATAACAAAGATAAATGGTAGTGAGTGACATTAAAACACCCTTTTATCAGTGAAGGCTGGTTCACAGAGATGAAAGAGCTATATCGCATGGCTTCACTAATAATGTTCAACAACCATATTGATTGGTCTCATTTTATGATTATTAAATGAAAGGGCGTCCTCCATGCTGTCCAGGCATTATATTGTATTTATTTGGTGCAATTGCTCTCCTCTTCTCTATATGTAACTGTTATACAGTTTTCCAATAACGTCCCTCCCTTCCTCACTCTCACCTGAGTCTTATATTTCCCATCTCAAGGAGAGTATAGAGTCTATCAGAGAACTTCTACAAGCTCTCACAGCCAGTCACTAGCTTCTGAATTAATCTACATTGCTTTCCTGCCTCTTACAATGCAGAAACTGTCTATATGTCTACGAAGGCTAAACTCTCTACAAATTTAATATAGCTCATCCTCTGTTGCCTACTCAAAGCTATCCCTGTAGTCAGCTTCCTTTCTCTTTCCCACATCGTATTTCTAGTGGACATTTCCCGTTAATATACAAAGGTGACTTGTACTCTGTTTTTCTGATCTAAATTATTCCTGCTAACCCATCTCCTGCCCCCAAATCCAGTGAGTTTTTCTCTTACAATCTAGCACTGGGTCCAGGGTTGCCTATTTTTCTGGTTTTTGAAAAGAATCTATAAGAACTTAATTACTGTGATATTGACAACAAATTCAAAAGTACTTATTTTGAAATAAGTACTGAGACCATTCTCACATGAGCAAAATTATCTTTACTGCTACATATATTGTAAGTGAGAAATTGCTCAGATTTCCGGCAAAAAATTCGATGCTCACTTAGGAAGACTACTAGCTACAACAAATGTCGTGTACATGCACGTTCCCTTGCTTCGAGTATTTGCAGAGGTGGAAGTCCATCGCTAGTGACTACCACAGAGCACAACGAGTATTGGTAAGGAAGGGAAATGTGAGGTGGGGCAGAAAAAGACAATTCCTCTGCGTAAAGGAGTATCGTGTCTTTTCATAATTGCTGTTCCTTTTGCTTTCCCAGTCTTGCACTCCATGACCGAATCTGGCACATATCCATACCCTGCTTGGAGAATTGATTTTGCTGTGTACTGTTTAAACTCTTTAGAGAACAACTTGATCATATTTAGCAAAACAAGTGCTGAATATATAGTTTTTATTATGGAAATACAATGGTCATGCAATTATATCTATATGCACCAAACCTCTGATATTTCTAAAAAATGTACTTCTAAAGTACACATTGCTTAAACATAATTAATGCTAAGAACACTGATGGCAACAGAATAGTACCTAGCAAGGAGAGTATGTCAGCTAGCAGATTAGCCATAGGAAAATTTGACTACTAGTTATTTATGTTTCTTCTTCCATCCTTTCCCCAAATGAATTACAATGATAAAAGAATGTTAACATGGGCTTTTTGGTGATACCCTAAAATAGAAATCAGATATGGCCATAAGATTATATACTATTAGTTAACAGAGAATCATGGAATTGCTGGAGTTTTCATCCATGCGAAAGAAGAACAGTGGGAGACAAAATAGGTTATTTTATTATTATTATCCCTGAGTCCTGATTATTCAACCATGAGATTTATTCAACCACAAAATTTACAGAAAACTCTCTGGCCTCTGACAATAGCTGTGTTTTTACTGAATTATTTAGGCAAAAGAGAAAACAAGAGTTAATATATTTTCTGGATAAGACTTTTATTCTTTTTGCTTTATTTTTAGATTAGAACATTTTAGCTATAAACCTAAAATTTGATTTATCTCTCTTTCTACTGTTGGTTACTGACTATAATTTCATTTCTCAAAAGGTCAAAATATACTATAGAAAATAAACTTTGGGGTTTTTTGGGTGAGAAAGATTTGCCCTGAGCTAACATCTGTGCCAATCTTCCCTTGCTCTGTATGTGGGACGCCACCACAGCGTGGCTTGATGAGCAATATGTAGGTCCATGCCCGGGATCTGAACCCATGAACCCTGGTCTGTGGAAGCGGTGTGCACAAATTTAATCACTATACCACTAGACCAGACCCTAATTCATTGTTAATATATAAAGAGCTTACTTTTAGATTTCTCTTAAAAAGCTTACCTTTAACTGCAGTAATAATGAACTTCCTTTTCAAAAGAAACAGAATTCTAAACTCTCGTTGTTTAAATTTTAGCTTCTATACTGCATTTTAATCAAACAGGTATGTCAGAAGACTTATTATATTTGGCCTGGACAAAAGTCAAAATAGCAAAGATTTGTCTAATTTATTTCATGAGATTTTTAAGTGGCTAATAATACTAAAGAAAAATAACAAACCAAAGGGAATTTAGGGGTTTTCAATAAAATCACAAATTCAGGAGTGGTATTTTTTACAGCAGTCATTTTAATCCAGTTTTTAATCAAATATGAGATTAATGTATTAATAGGTTAATACTAAATCTTGACAAAACAATGTGTTCTAATAAGCAGTATAGTGTTTAAGAGTTTCAAATTTCTTGAATTAGATACATTTCCTTTAACAACCTGGCATCAGTTGACCATCTCAAATTGTGCCTAATATGTGTATGCTTGGCATACTTTTATTTCTACACATTTTATTCTGGCTCTCCATTTTCACTCTCTTTAAATATTCGTGTCAAAGGCTATTTTCATATATAACGCACTATTGTCATCAGGGCAAGGCTTGGTTTACAGTAAAAGTCCATTTAGAACAGTTTTGTTCTTAAATGAAAGCTATGCTGCCACATTTTTTTTAAAAAATTGTTGCATCGTTTTGCTCTAACTAGATTATGTTTAGATAATTCTCTCCAATTTGATGTGACAGTTTTCTAGATTGTTTTTCCACTCACAGCTTAAACTCTGCCAAGAAATTACGAAGTGCCAAGAATAACTGACAACACAGAGAGCCAAATACTACTCGTTTCAATAAAACTGTATTTGCAAAAACGTTGTAAACAATTATCAAATATTTTAGTACTGCCATTCTGTGATTGCAATCCATAATTTCCCTTAAACACTACATATATTTAATTTACATAAAAGCATTTCCTCAAAGCTGTCCCTGTGGAAACGTGTTCCAAATGGCATTTAATCACAGGTATCAAGAATGAATCCATACTGAGCTCCATATGCAAACGGTACATCATCTGCTAATAAGCCAGCACAGTTTTTACTACTTACATATTTTGGCAACTAGTAACTTAACTAGAAAAAAAATGAAAGAAAAACTAGTTTAACACAAGATTAAAGGTCAAACATATATATCATAACAGAAATTAAGGGAGAATTTAGTATTTTCAATTTAGAAGCCACTTTATCATATATTTGTGTTGTTTCTAGTCAAGAGAAGGAGGGTTTTTCCCCACCATATTTATGGTTTTAATTATCTGCCTATAATCACATGACTTTATTTATTCGAAGATATTTGTCTGGAAGGCACTGAACCTTGCTGGAAAAAAATTGAAAAATGCAATGAAATACATTTATACCTATGGGGATACGGATGTGTATTCACACAGACATAGACATAAATTTATGCTTCTAAAGACGTATAGATGATAGGTCTCTCTCTATATTTATTTACATGTGATGTTTGACTAAACATATATAAATATAGAGAGACATTTACATATAAACATAGATGTATTCATGTGAGGGTATCTGGATATGCTTGTGTGTGTGCATTGGCTATCTGTATATTTTCAAATTTTCAGACAAGTAATTGTTAAGTAGATGTGTCACTAATTCACATTCCATTAAGAGAACCAAACAAACAAACCACTATGCCATTTCAAATTGCGTTGCACAGGGAGAAAGAGGTTCCTTCTATTACTCCAAACACAAGATAGCATTTTCTAAGCCACCAGATTCAACAAATGAGCTGCCAAAACCTTAGATATTTTAACCAGTGTTGTGCTGATTTTTCTTTTTCTGTTAATACTGTTGTGATTAAATTAAATCTAAACTAAAACATTGTATAATTAAAAGATTTATCATCTTTTTTTGATGTTACTCATCTTTAGTCTTTACACTTTGAAGAATATCTACTTTTAAAGAGGGTTTGAACTGTAAAAAGTGATGTAGTTTAAGAAAAATCATGGAGCAAATATTCACAAGGTTTTTTTTTTTTTCCTGAGGAAGATTTGCCCTGAGCTTACAGCCATGCCAAACTTCTATGTTTTAGCATGTGGGCTGCCACCACAGCATGGCTGCTAACAGAACAGTGTAGGTCTGGCCTGGGAACCAAACTTAGCAGCCAAACTAAAGCATGCTGAACTTAACCACTAGGCCCCCAGGGCTGTCCTTCACAAGGTTTTTAAGTATTGGAATCATGGTTTGTCAGTACATGAAATGGATTTCAATGTTTTCTGTCTCGTTGTATGACAGAGTGAATTTAAATATTATAACTGTAAAGGTAAAGGAACACAATGAAGTAATCATAAAAAAGTATTTGTAAATGACATGTGAAATTAAGCAGCTTGTCAGACTACTAGTCAATAAGATTGTTTCTCTTTTTTGAGAAACATGTCAAACTATTAATCCAAATACTTGAATTTGAGGAAATTCAAAATAAAGTTCATTGTGTTTTCTAATATAACATACAGCTTTGTATCACTAATGAAGAATTGCCCAGTGTTTGTTTCTGCTTTGAGTATGCAAATTTTAATTATAAAAGAGCAAAATGAAAACTACTTTTAAAGTATTTTATCAATTGTCACAAAATTCTTGAAGTTATAAAACTTGTTTAATTTGTAAAGTATTAACAAAACTATGTAAGAAGGAGAATATTATTTTCAGTGCTCATATAGAAAAAATAATAGAAGTTGTAAATATCAGCCCTTATAAATATTACCTAATATTCCTAAATATTTAGCTATTCCGTATAGAAGCATCAATCTTTTTAATTGAAAATATAGAACTCAGGCTGCCACGTCTACTCTATTGTAGTAAATAATTTTAAAATAAACAAGATTTTTTTTTTAATAGGAAAAAGTCACAACGCTTAGATGAGTGTCTTTGTTTCATTTTTGCTTGTTTGGTTCATTGGTCATCTCCGACACGGAGATATAGTGGCACTGAATACCGTTACATAAATGAGCAGCACATTGATTGTTTATGAAATGTCTCAATTAATTAGAATGTTTATTGAAAATTATTATATATTTTAGCATTTAAAGTATATTTTAGTATTACTAAACCCTTCTAAATAGCTGTAACTTTAAGAAGATATAGCTTTCCCCTTTGTTAAACTAAGAATAAAATGAAACTTTGTATGTTGACTTTTAAAAAGTACTTTAAAATATGACTAGGAAAGTAATCAAGGAATTTCATGGTAACACATCACCCGGGAAGGAAAAATAGCAGAGGGTTAAAATCATTTGGTAAGAGATGCAGTGGCTCAGATGACAACATTGGAAATGTAAAACCATAAACTTTTCAACAGACTAAAATAAAGTACTATGGTAAAAATACTGCAACACTTTATTTGAGGACCTTTATATTCTTTTAAACGATTTAATCTTCACGGTATTTTTGATGATCTACCCGAGGCCATGCAACAAAACGTAGAGAATACAGCAAAGGACAGCAAGCTTCCTCTAACCTCCAGAGGGTCACTGAAATGGGGCAATCAGAAAAGGGTAAGATGCAACAAGAATTATCAATTAATACTGTTTATAAACCAATCTGCCTTTGGATAGTCTGCAACTGCTGAAAAAAATTAGGTTAAAATGGGAAGGATTAACTGATAGTGAAGATTTAAAAGTGCTATAATTGGTAAATAATTTTGGAGATTTGAAATAGCCAATATTTTAAAATTTGTGAATGCAAAAACTATTTTTAATTATCTTCTTAAAACAAAATAATTATGTATTTATGGTAGAAAATATAAAATAAATAAGAAGAAATAGTCCCAAATCCACCCTCTCATGCATACTGATTATTAAGATTTTATGAAATTATGTACTCACAAATATTTCTATACGTGTATCATATAGATCTCTAATCTATGTATTTTTCTACAAAAGAAGTCATAATGTGTAAATTATTTAGCAACACTATGTAATGGATATATAGTAATGTATTTGAAAGAGTTACATGCTGCCATTATAAACATACCTATTTACCTACCATATAAATTTGAATTTAAAGTGCCTTTGGCAATGAGTAGATTAAATTGTTTTTCAAAGTTCCTCCAATTTGCTAATTCTTAGATTTAATTTTAAAACTCATTAATGATGTGTTGTCATAAATATTTTTATGAGGAGATTTTACTAGTTGATAGATGGAATACTATTTAAACCCTCAGTGAATATTATACAAGTATGAGTATAAAAGGAAATATCAGCTGAGGATAAATCTTGAGAAAATAAAACTAAAGAGACATTTGTGCGTTAAAAGCATGCTGTGTATAGGTTCTAAAATATAGAGAATTGAACACAAAGCACATGATTATTTAGTTGTACTTGATGCATAATTATTTGTTCACATATTTTACAAATGGTTCCCAAACTTGGATGCTTATTATAACTACATTTGATGCTTTAAAAACTATTAATGCCTAGATGTCAACCTAGAGATTCCCGTTTAATTGGTCTGGGGAATATCCTGGGTATCTGGACTTTAAAAATATTTCCTGGTGTTTTTAATGTAAAGCCGTAGTTAAGAATGACTGACTTGCATCTCCAGGAGCATGAAGAAATTAAATTTTGCAATCTAACATCACTATAAAGAAATATTCCTCATATATGCAGGTGTTCGAATAAAAATATAGTTACCCTATAAAACCTTCCCCGTTTTCACTAGTATTTTTCAGGTGGTAGACATTTAATATCTTATTTATATTCTTCAGGTGAAATGTTTATTATGGTTTCTTTTCAGTACTTTCAGATGTAACAGTGTGCAAGTGCCTAAATCCTAATTTAACTTAAAACAATTCTGGCTTTAAATCGTCACTTGGACTTTAAATCCTAAACTTGATTTCTCTTCAAAGATTCAAAAGATCAATGGGGAAATTGAAGGTGCTTTCAGCTTAGAAAGAGAAACACCTGGGAACAGAAATTTCTCCATGCTATCATACACAAGTAGATCTATACTGAATTTCTTTGACCAGGGACTATTGTAGATTTTGCATATTAAATTTGGAGTATTGTATCACCAGCTAGAATTTCTTAGAAATCTAGAAAATCCATTATACACACACAGACATATAGGTATAGATGCTCATTCACATACACACATGTATGTGTAAAAGACTAACAGGAAGTAGATATTCACATTAACTAACCAAACGTATGTCTGGAGGCATTTTATTTATATCAGCAAGGTAGTTCTTATTCAAATAATAGTTTTACATAAACCTGATACTTCTCTGTGTAGGATTTCTTTTCAACTCTAAAAAGAATGATTTTCACAAATGCTGAATGAAATAATCATATTTAAGAGGATTGCATTTTAAAACTATTGCATTATATGTACAGCTAAGACTAAAAACAAATAATTCTAAATATCTACTGTTCAAATATGCTAAAAATGCTATCTCGATTGTTTGCTACCAAATTGCTCTGTTTTAGTATTTGGCATTAAAAAGTAAATATATATTTTCTACGAACAAAAGTTTCTTAAAGTCCAGAAGAATTTATTCTCACTCTACAATATACACTATAAGAGGGTCTGAAATATCATAAATATTCTTAATCATTTGCTCTGTTGTTTGTTGACATATGTTTGGCAGGAAACAGTAGTCAAAGACTTTGAAGTGGGAATATATGTTTTCACACAGAATCCTTCCCAGGTGTTGAAGCTGTATGGGCCTCAGATGGTCTTAAAGATCTGAGACAACAGAATTTCTCTCCAAACCATTAAAATTTGAAGAGCAACTGAACAGATGTTCATTCTTTCATTTAATATTTCAGACAGCTGCATAACGGCACTGTGTTGTTTTTGCACTCTTTTTTTTTTTTCATAACATTTAAAAACTAAACTCATTTAAGGTCACTTCTGATGACAGTCTGAACTGGTCTGACAGCTGTTTAAATGTTTTTGACATCTGCTTGGGAAGATGGAATTCCTGTCTTTCTTCTGCTTGAATTCTTGCTACACATTTTTTAAAAAATAATTTTTGTTCTTTAACAAAATCAGAAAAACACAAAATAATTGGTTGAAAGTTGGTATATTTGGGTGTGCATACCTGTGTGTATTCCTCGCCTCTATAATTCAGCACGACTAAAGGAGAGATACATAACTCTGCCAGAACTAACATAGGTGTCTCATATGTAATTAAAACTCAAAGCGTTTATTTTATTCACACTTTGTGAGCTATAAAACATTATTGCTTATAAAAAAGAATTCCCAAACGTTCAGTGTCACTTCCCCAAGAGGTATAGTAGATGGTGGGCACAGGTATATTAAATGTAATCTGTGCAGTAACCTTAAATATGTGTGCAATTATTAGAGATTAGTCTGAATATTTGCAGGAAAGAGCTACCGGATACCCAGACCTGGTCTGGCTGGAATCTGCTTTTCCTCATGGCTTATGGGTTTTATCCAGGGAACTGAAAGATCTCTGAGGATGTTTTCAAGTCCTCCAGGTACCTGAATTGGGAAATTCCCTGTAGGATATATTTTATACCATATGGCAGGCAGGAAAGAAAAAACTTGAGGGTTTGAAGTTTGAACCTGATCTCAGGGAGTATCAGCACTGCATTTTGCCTCAGAGCCAGCCAAAACGAACTCTGGAAAAGCTAAACATGACAAAATGTGGTGTAGCTAAGGTGTGCTTCTAGATGTTTCTCTGGAGAACTTGGAGCTATTTTTGGAAAACTGTGTTTGTGGTTGTAGCTACAGAACTTGAAAGGAGGACTACCATAAACAGCCTGGTGTTCATGGTAGTGGGGGTGAAAGTAAGTCACTTGGCTGTTAGGAAACCAAGTACTGTATGGATAAATCTTAAGAGAAACTGCACGTTGTTAGAAACTACCATTGGAAGACAACATAGTTGGAAAGCATAAGCTTATGTCACGTTGAAATAGTTACCAGAATCTACTGTTATGCACAACGAAGTACATTACACTAATTAGCAGGTAAACATCCATCTAAGAGATGTAAGAAAATAACCATTGTCTTATTAGAGCTATTGCCAACACAATTTGTGTCTCGTTGCCTCCATTTTATATATGGAGTATCTAAATCTTCAAAATCTTAATGAACTTATCTAAGATCTCATGCTTCATAAGAAGCAAACATGAGATTCAAGTTCACATTTACTTAACTCTCAAGATTATTTTCTTTTCACTATATCATACAAATTTCCTCAATAGCAATATCTCATTGTTCAGCACCCATTGCTCTAATATTTTGAGATCATAATATTTTATACATTGAGTGGAATCTATTTTCCAAGTAAATAAAAAGCATCAAATCTTATGCATGCTTGGAATCATAAAAATAATTTAGTCCAAATCATCTGTTTTAATGATGAACAAACTGAGGCCAAATTCACCTACGTAATCAGTGATACTTGGAGGGGGAAATATTAGTTTTTAGGGCTAGTGCCCTTTTATTCTGCAAAATAAGAAACTGTGGAAAGTTAGAGAGTATAATAAAGCAGCAAGGCAAGTCGCTCAGACTGAGATTTTAAGGGGCCATGTTGAAGCTCTCAGCATTTAGCAGGTTAGTGTTATTTCAGTGGGCCCCTCTTCACAGGTCAGGTCAGCGCGGTGACTCAAATTCTCTAGCTCCTATTTTAAACAGAATTTATTTAAAAAAAAAAAAACACGCTTTATTTTGAAGAAAAATACACCGTGGAAGAATAATTATAATGTTAAAAAGGTTTATTTTCTTTATATTCAACAACCGTTTATTTAGCATCTAAAATATGCAAGGCCCTATGCCTTTATAATCCAATCTACAATTTACTATTGCAGAATGTAGTAGATATTCAGGTTAAAGAGAGAAGTGACAGTGAAATGATTTCTCTTCAATTAAAAACAGGACTCAATATTATTTTGAGTACAATAGAATCCTAAATGCACCAATGAAATTGACAACTTTCATATCTTAGCAATGTGTCTCTGAATGTTTCATGTTTCAATATTGACATATTTCATTCTGTTGCTGGTGATTTTTCAAATATTAATGTCATAAGAGATGTCCTTAATTTTAGGAAGGAAAATTGTGTCAAAAGTCATGCTATAGGGGCCAGCCTGGTGGTGCAGCAGTTAAGTTCACATATTCCACTTTGGTGGCCTGGGGTTCACCAGTTTGGATCCTGGGTGTGGACCTATGCACCACTTGGCAAGCCATGCTGTGGTAGGCGTCCCACATATAAAGTAGAGGAAGATAGGCAAGAATGTTAACTCAGGGCCAGTCTTCCTCAGCAAAAAAGAGAAGGATTGGCAGCAGATGTTAGCTCAGGGCTAATCTTCCTCAAAAAAAAAAAAAAGGAAGTCATGAAATAAACAGATATATTTTATTTTTTATTGACAATAAGTTTAAAAAAAAAGAAGGCATAAATTACCACTGCAGGAATAAAGAAGAGATATCACCACTGATTCCACAGGCATTAAAGGGCAAGGAAATACTACAATATGTATACACCACAAATACTACAAAACTGTATGCACATAATTTAAAAACAGATAAAATTGACTTATTCTTTAAAAACAGAAATTACCAACACTCATTCAGGAAAAATACGTAACCTGAATAGCCATATATGTGTTTAAAAACATTATATTTGCAGTTAAAGAATCTCCAAAACAGACTCCACTTCTATATGGCTACACTGCTGAATTCTGTTCAAACATTTAAGGGAGAAATAATACACTCTTCAGAAATTCTTGAAAAAAACAGAAGAACAAAACTTCTTTTGGGAAAAAAGCTCATGTATTAAGATAAAGATATTAGGATAAAACAAAAGCCTGAGCCAATATCTATCCTAAACATAGATACAAAAATCCTTAATAAAATATTAGCAAATTGCCAGGAGTCGCCCACCAGTCAGCTAAGCCTCTACCCAAGGACAACGGTCCGGGAGAGAGATGAGGGAACGCACGGCGGACCCTCAAAAGATGGCGGTCGGCCGCTCCTGATCCTACTCATGCTACTGATCTTAGCAATATTGCTCTTGCTGTTCTTTTTCTGTACATGGGATATCTTGGGGAAAATCTCTCCAAGCAGGGGAGAAAAGCTGATGTAACCTGGCCTTCTAGGGAAAGTTCAGGGGAACAACAGCCTGAAGGGAAAAAACGTTCTGACCCCCTCCTGGAAAGGCGGTAGGGGAATTTGGACAGCCCTCAAGGAAGAAGCCTTCTAATAATCAGCCTCAAAAAAAAAAAAAGCATTCCCTCCTCAGGTCCTTCTAAGAGGTAAATATTATCCTAAGCCTGTTAGGACAGGAGGTAAATGGTGGCCCCACCCAGGAACAGAGGTGTGCAAAAACTACCCCTTCCTAAGGCAACTCACCATCCTGATAAAGTTACAAGGAAATATAATATATTGACACAGGGGAACTGGGATTATGATGAGGATTGGAAACCCTATAAAATAGTTAATGGTAAAAGAAAAACCCCAAGCACTGTGCCTGTGTGGCTTTCGGTCTCCTTACACTTTGCAATATTTCTGCTTTCATTATTACAGGAATAAAGATAGAGGCTTAGGGCCATTCGACCCATGAGGAACTAAATCTAGACGTTACACTCCGTTTTGCCATCAGTCTTAAACATCTAGACGCCTAGTAGACATATGAAAAAGGTCAATATCTATATTTAATAAAGGTTGCTTACTTCTCACAGATATACTGTGCTAATATTATAATAAGATATGCTTATGTACCCATTTTATTTGCCAAAATTATGTACTGAGAGAATTCCATGAAATCATAAACGCATGACCTGGACCCTATATAAGTGCTTGAATGCTTCGAATAAATCAGACTTGGAAACCTCACCTCCAGTCTCACCGTAACTTCTTTATTCGCCGACACTGTTCATCCCTCAGGAAACCCTAGCGGCTGGAGCTGGACTCCGGCAGCAAATTAAATCCAGCACTCTATATTTATATCTACAGCTGTATCTGTATCTAAATTTATATCTATATATATATATATCATGAGCAAGTGGTTTTTTTAAAAAAATCAACATCAGTTAATGATAAAATAATCTGGGAAAACAAAGGAATTTCCTTCATTTGATAAAGATCATAACTGAAAGGTATACAGCTAACAACATACTTACTAGGAATGACTTAATGTTCTCTCGCTAAGATGGGAAATCAGGCAATAAATCTGTATCTATTGATATCATTATGTGCTTTTTCTTATTATATCTATAAATATGGTGAAATACATTAATTGATTTTTTAATGTTGTTCCAATCTTGCATCCTTGAAGAAACCCACTTGGTCATGGTCTGTGTGTATGTGTGTGTGTGTGTGTGTCTGCATTATGAATTTGATTTACTAATACTTTATGAGGATTTGTGCCTATTCAGGAGAGATATTGGTTTTGTTTTGAAGTTTTGTGTTCTCTCACCACTCCTATTCAATATTTTTCTGGAAGTTCAAGCAATTTCAGGAAGGCAAGAAAAAGAAATAAAATGTGTTCAGATTAGAGAAGGAGAAATAGCACTATCCAAATTCACAGATGCCATAATTATATATGTAAAAAATCTCAAAGAATCTACAAAAAAGCTCATAGAAATTATAAGTGACTTAGAAAGTTGAAAAGATCTAAGAACAATATACCAAAATTATATTTCTAATATAATAGGAATAAACAGTAGCTGAAATTGTAAAAAGCAATGTCATCTACAACAGCTACCCTAAACGTGAAATACTTAGGTCTAAATGTTATACAATATGTGCACAATCTGTGTGCTTTAAACTAGGAAATGTTGATGAAACAGATCAAAGAAGACATAAGGACATAGAACGACACATTGTGTTCATATTTAGAAGACTCAATTTTCTTCAAATAGATTTATTAATTTGATGCAATCTTCATGAAAACCCAATAGGATTCTTGATAGATATCAACAAACTGATATTAAAATTGATATGTAAAGTTAAAGGAACTTGAATAGCCAAACAAATTTCAAAAATAATGAGGTTGGAGAGTTCACTTTTTCAGACTTTAAGAAATACTGTAAATGTACAGTAGTTCAGTGTGTTGTTGATGGAAGGTAAGACTCATGGACTAATAGAATAGAATAGAATATCCAGAAATAGATACATACATATATTTTTAATTGATGATGTTTTGACAAATGTGCAATGGTAATTCAATGGACAAAGGATACTCTTGTCGATAATCGGACCTCTAATAACTGGGCATCTGTAGGCAAAAAAATAAAACAAAAAAAACAAATGAACCCACAACTCACAATTTATATAAAAATTAACTCAAAATAGATCATTGGCCTTAACATAAAACATACAATTACAAATCTCTTCGAAGAAAGCATTGGAAAAAAATCTTTATGATTGTGGATTTTGCAAAGTATTCGTAGATATGACACCCAAAAGCCATAAAAGAAAAGTCACTAAATAAGACTTTATTGAAATCAAAAACTCTTGTTCTGTGAAGGCCACAGTTAAGAGGACAAAAAGGTAAGCTACAGACTAGAGGAAAATATTTGCAAAACAAATATCAGACAAAGGACTTGTGTCCAGAATATATAAAGAACTCTCAAAACAGAACAATAAGAAAACCAGCAACCCAACAAAAAAAAAGAGCAAAAGATTTGAACAGACATTTCACCAAAGAAGATAAATGGAAAGCAAATGAGCAAATGAAAAATAATTACTCATCATCCTTAGTCATTTAGTCATTAAGGAAAAGCAAATTAATAACTATAAAAAAAGATACCATTACCACAGCTATTAGAATGGCTAAAAATAAAAAGGATGCAGAGCAAGAGAAACACTCATTCATTGATGCTGGGAAGGCAAATGATTTGGTTTATCTGAAATATGGTGTGGTAGTTTCTTTTAAACTTAAAATCACCTGGGATTTGCATTTCCTCTAGGTATTTATCTCCCAAAATTGAAAACTTAGCTTCACACCAAAACCTAACATAAATGTTTTAGAACAACATTATTGATAATTTCCAAAAGTTGAACACAATCTAAATGCCCATTGACGGATAAATGGAAAAACAAACTGTGTACACCACTCAGTGGAGTAGCACATAGCCACAACATGAAAAATGCTCAAAAGCGTTATGCTAAGTGAAAGAATCCAGACTCAAAATATGACATACTTTATTCTACTTATTTGACATTTTAGAAATGGCAAAAATGTAAGAACAGCATGAGAGACTCTTTGGAGTGTTTGACTTGTTCTGTTTATTGCCTGTCATTGTGGCTATTAGAATCCATGCGTGTATAAAAATACAAATAACTGTACACCAAAAAATTGATTTTTATAGTATGCAAATTAAAATAATAATAGTAACTAGAAATATTTTATAATATACTGAGATGGAGCTAAAGTGAAGATTATTTTTAATAATTAAATATACTTCTTGGTTAAATATCTTTCATAAAACATAAATTTTTCAATATAGTTAATGCAGTAATTATTCTTCTATAAGAGGATGTCAACCTAGATAAACGCTTGGTCTTTTCAAAGTGTGGCTGCAAAATAAGAATCCATTTCTTGCCCTGATGTGTTCTGAAATTCTTTCTGTCAAGTTAAACGATTCTTCAGAATGAAATTATTTGTCACTGATATTTAGAAAATATTTTGAAAACTCATAGTAATGGATGAGACAGTAGATAATAGAAGTCTTCCTCCTCTAATGGTGGCCACATTAATACAAAGTTGGGGTCACCACAGTCAGTAGGAAGAGCTGATTCAGAAAGACATATACTTATAGCCCTAGGTAGACTTCAGACAGCTGCGTTATGATCCTAGAGATGGCCAAGCCAGTTATAGAAGGTATATTCACGCCTTTGAATGAGAAAAGTGAACTCTACAACCCGAGATTAGAGCAGTACGTGGGGGAAATGGCTGCACTGCAACTCTTGATTTAAAAGTAAAAGACTTACGGGAAAAACAATAGTAGATATTTTAAGTACATCTTTCCAATCTACCTAAAGCCGCTATACTTAAGAAGCACAAATTTAGTTCAAACTAGTATGTCTATTCTATATTTTTTCATAGAAAGCTGCTTTAAGTTAATTTATTGCTGCAGTGAAAACACAAGACATAACTGAACAATTGTTTCTTTTATATTTCATACATTTAAGTTCAGCAAATTTAAATAATTTTAACATTGTTTAATTAAAAAACAGCATCACTTAATTTTTCTTTCCCCAACTTGACAGTGTTCTGGAGCTTTGATTAACTTTAGGGCTCTAGAATGATTTCACTAGCTGCTACAATTTTTTTTTTTTTTTTGAGGAAGATTAGCCCTGAGCTAACATCTGCTGCCAATCCTCCTCTTTTTGCTGAGGAAGACTGGCCCTGAGCTCATATCTGTGCCCATCTTCCTGTACTTTATATGTGGGACGCCTACCACAGCATGGGTTGCCAAGTGGTGCCGTGTTTGGCCCCCGGGATCCCAACTGGAGAACCTGGGCCGCTGAATCGGAACGTGCGAACCTCACTGCTGCGCCACCAGGCCGGCCCCACCAGCTGTTCCTTTTGAATGACATCTTTGTTTCACCAAATTGTGAAGGAATATTTTTCAAAACTTATTCCTTCCTGTCTGCATCAAATTTCCACTAGCTATGTAGTAACTGCACTTGCAATTATTCTTCCGTATTTCATAAAATGTAAAATGCATAGGAGGATAGTTTAGGATTTTTTTGTATCTAAATAATTGCATAAAAATTATTTGGTGTGTGTTTCCATATACACAAATTTTGTTAACCTTAAAGAAAGCTTTCAGGTATGGATATTTGTTGGAGGTAATGCCCTCTTGGCATCATTTGCAGTTCATTTATAAAATAATTAAGTAAATCATCTGTTACACTGAATATTAAATAATTCTCCAAAATTTTCTTCTATAGAAATATAGGTACCTCATTCGGAAATTCACCAAAATAGAATAGTCTAACTTATTCAAAGATGTTTCCATATTAAATTTAAATTTTAAATACCATTTTTAGAAAACACACACCATTGTTTTCCATAGAATTCTAAGTATTTCTGCTTAAAAGGCATTTTTTTCTGCATTGAAAGTTTATGTTGTATTATCCTGAGAAAAGTCACATTGTAGGGATTCTCAAGTAGGCTAAACTAGAGGAGCTGATTTTGTTATTTCTTCCCCTTTTTTGAGGGAAGATGAGCACTCGCAGCGACACAGGGATCGTGGGAAGAAAAAAAAAGAGATTGATTTATGAGACAATGAGGAGTTAGAATAAATAGAACTGTTGGTTAAATAGCTGCTCAGGATGATTAAGAAAGATGAGTCAGGATGACCACTAGGTTTCAAGCTTGATTGACCAGGGAGATGATGCTAGCATTCAACAATCAATGGAATACAAGAGGAGACAGGCTGGGTGAGGTCACGTTTGGATGGGAAGTAAAATTTACTCTCAATGCAGTATGTGTTTATTCCATTTGTTATATTACTTCCTAAGAAAGATTATTAATATGGATTATGTATCATTTTGTGCTGTGAGTCCAAATCCACTCATTAAAATCAAAGTGAAACAATAGTTCTTAAATTCCTCAAGATCTTTTATGAAAAATTTAGTTTCTGCCTATAGAATAGTGCTATCATCAAAATATCACAAGAGCAACCTTATATGACACAAGATGGATAGCTGATACTGATATTTTCACCAAAAGTTAACCGAAGTTTCAAAAATGAAACAAAATTGGTTCTTACATTTAACGCATTTTTCCATAAGATTGATCTTTGTTTACATGCTTCTGTCTACTGCATCTTTATATATTAATTTGTAAATATATTTAGAATATACATTAGAATGATATAAAATCATATAATTTCATCAGTTCTAAGAAGATAATTCAGATGAGAGACCTGTAATCCTGAATACTTATCTTTACCTTATTTCGAATCCCATACACCTGTAGAATATCTATCTTTCGTCAATCAAAATGAAAGCTCAGCCCATTATTTATAATTAAATATAAATAATTTTTACTTATGTTAGAGCATATTATAATTAGGTTTTTGTCTTTGCTGCTTTTAATGTACTCATCATGACAGATTCTTCGTTGTTTTCAATATGGACTTGTAATTGCTTACACATTAATGTAAAAACAGCCAGAGTCAGTGAGAAAACATTTGCAAAAGACATATCTGATAAAGACTGCCATCCAAAACATAAAAATAACTCTTAAACTAAATGATAAGAAATCAAACAACTTGATTTAAAAGTGGGCCAAAGACCTAAACAGATACCTCACCAAAGAAGACCCATAGACAGTAAATAGGCTAATGAAAAGATGCTCCACACTATATGTCACCGGAGAAAATGCCAATTAAAACAATGAGATACAACTATACTCCTAGTAGAATGGCCAAAATTCAAAACACTGACAACACCAACTTCTAGCAAGGATGTGGCACAACAGGAGCTCTCATTCAGTGCTGGTGTCACTTTGGAAGACAGCTTGGTGGTTTCTTATAAAATTAACATACTCTTACCACGCGATCCAACAATCGCTCCTTAGTACTTTCCGAAAGGAGCTGAAAACTTGTCCACACAAAAACCCGCACATGGACAAGTGTACCACTCTAATGGGGAATATTAAAAATGGGGAGGCTGTGCATGTGTAGGGGCATGGGCTCCATGCAAAATCTCTGTGCCTTCCTCTCAGTTTTGCTGTGAACCAAAGACTGCTGTAAAAAAGAAAGTCTATTGAAGAAAAAGAACCTTCACACCTACAGAAGAGTGAAATAAGTTGGACAACAGATTACTAAAAAAAGTATAGATCATGAACTTATAATTTATTCTCTTTAGAACACCCAAAATATATTATTTGTAAATGAGTAAAGGTTAGAGTAGAATGTTGTTCCCATTTCCACATATACTCATTTTTAAAGCATTTATTGTTGGAATACAATTCCCTTCTATAATTTATAATAATGTATTTGTTAAATACACACTTTAATTTTAATTTAAAGTTAATTTAGTTAATAAAGCCATACATTAATTTTCTGTTTTTTTTCCTTTCAGACTGTTATGATAGATATTCTCTCACACATGTATTTTTAATTCTCCTGTTTTCTTCCTTAGAGAAATTTCCTATAAATAGATGAAAAATTGTCTGCATATGTAAAAATTTTCTGCACTTTTTAAGTTTATAATTGATTATTATTATTAATAACTTTATTGCTAATAGTTATTTCAGGAAGTTTGCACCAATATATATTTATACTGTAAATAAGGAATTTGTAATTTGACTTCTCCCTTATCAACAAATGATATAATTTGATTAAATTTTTATTTGATTAAAATTGATTCAACTAGGAATAGCATCAATTTGCTATCTTAATATGCATCTTTATTGCAGTGAAGTTAATATTATTTGTATGTGTTCAGTATAGAAATTTTGAAACTTTATGTAAGCAGATGTCACAAAACTCTCCTTAACTTTTCCAATCTTCAGTATCTTACTTAGAGAGCCACTTCTTACTGTGACTTTATAAAAATATCTACAGACTTTTTCCCCTACATTTTATACACTTTTTTCCCTATGTTTTATGCTTTTATTTTTAATACTTAATTCTTTAATCCATTTATAAATCATTCTGGTATAATATAAAAACATTATAAACCCTTATTTTTCTAAGTAATAAATATTACAAGGCACTAAATTACCTTTCTAAGTTCCCTGTTTCCATTGTTTTTCTTCCAGATAGTCAATTCTCAAAGTATGCTAGAAAGATCTTTGAAAATTATAAATCAAACCGTGTCTGAAACTCACTTAAAATTTTCAGTAGCTTTCCATCACACTCAAAATAAAATCTAAGCTCCATATCACGGCCCTGTATGATGTAACCTTTGTCTAAATTCCGTTGCATTTATTCGTTTGGACACTTTTTGGAACAATTAATATCATTAGGCACTGTGTGAGCAATGGGAATAGAGTAGTGAAGGAAAGTGATATATTTCCTGTTCCCACAATATTTACATTTCAGTGGTGTAGGCATATGTAAAATGAATGAATAAATAAGTTAATAAGTACAATTGTATGTATTATAAAGTGGTGAGCAAACAATAAAGCTGTAACAGAAACTGGAAAATGACGTGGAGAAAAGTTGTATATTTAGCAGGGAGTAGTGCAGACTGAGACAACATCGAAAGACACAGTAAATGCAAAGTCCATGAGTGCGTGGTGTATTTGAGGACTAGTAAGATGGTAGCTGGGGTGTATGATGAGGCAGAAAGTAGTAGGAGATGAGTTAAGACACAGAACCAAAACAGATCATGAAAGGCCTCCTTACACCAAGGTTAAGGGATTTGGATTTTGTTTCAAGAGTAATGGGAAGCCAATGAAGTGTTTTGAACAACAAATGACATAATCTAAATCATTTTTAAAAGATCTTTCTGACTATAGTGTATAGAATGAAGTCGGAATGCTATAGTGGTTAAGAGATTATTGTGCCTATGACAGTGACCATAGATAGTGACTGAGGTGGTGAGAATGCTTCAATTCAGGACATATATAGGAGGTAAATAAAATAGAATTTTATGCTGGATTGAACTATAGATGTGAGAGAAAGTAGTGACCATCAACTTCAAATATTTTTCTTTAGCAGCTGAGTACCACAGACTGCCATAACAAGGTATAAAATCAGGCAGAGGTTTCGGGTGGGAAACCAATACTATGGTTTCGGTCACACTGAGATTCAGATGATAAATTATACCTTAACTGAAAATATCTAGTAGACAGATGGGCATATGAATCTAGAGTGTGGGAGAGAGCCTGGGCCTGGATATATAAAATTGAGAATTATTAGCAGGTAGATAGTTGTTAAATCCTTGAAATTGAATCATCCCAGCCAAAGCCTGAGTACACAGGAGAGAAGATTCAAAAACTGGATCCTGGGGCATTCCAGAATTCGGGAGACAGAACTAGGAGGATTAATGAGGAAAGAATAGTAGTCCTCAAGAACAGTCACTGAAGTGAGGCAAAAGTCAGGAAGTGTGGTATCCCTGAAGTCAAGTGGCACGAGTGTCATAAGAAAGACAAATGCTACAGAATAACAAAGATTAACAATGGAATTTAGTTGTTCATAATTTTGTAAAGTTTCCATGGAATGAATAGTACCCAGAGCTAATTGAAGAGAACTCAAGAGAGAAAGGGTGGTGAAATACAACTCTTCTGAGGACCTTTGCTATCAAGAGAAGCAGAGAGTGAATTATAGTTGTCAAGGGAAATAGGATCAAAGATGGCTTTGGTGTATTTTAAAATGAGAGATATTACAGAATATTTCCATGCTGAAGGGAATGAACCTTTTTTCCCCAATAAAAAGGAAACAATGCTGTTAGAATTTGGTTAGTGGTTATTTTTTTCTGATTTTTAATTTTTTTAGTTCAACTCCTATACTTATGGGGGAGGGATATGGTTTTTTCCTAGTGTTTTTCTTTATTTATTGAGTTAATCATAAATTTTTTGTTTTCATTTCCCTTGTAATACTGACATAAGACATAATCTTAATATCGTTAATATGTAATATAAATTATACCTGAACTAAAACTTATTTGGTCATGTTGCACTATTCTGTTAATGATTCTGCTGGAATGTATTTACTAGTTTTCATCTGGTAGTTTTGCATCTATGTTTTTGAGTGAAGCGGTCCTTTAGTTTTCATTTACATGTGCTGTATAGATCTGTTTAATGGATAGTTATGCTACCTTTACAACTTAGTTCAAGAAGTTTCTATTTGACTGTTCAGAAAAGTTCTGTTTAAAAAACATCACCAACTTCTTTTCAAAATAAACTTGCCTGTGTGGTTTTGTGCATCTTGAACAGTAGTAGGTGCTTATCATTTAACAGTTTTTAAGATGATTATCTCTATTTCTTCTTGAGACAATTTCCTTGGAAACTCCAGGACAATTGAAGGTGAGATGTACTGTCTGTTCTCTCCAAAACTCTTTAGAAACTCAGGAGCTGCTATTTCTCCTGGACTCAGGAAGACCTCAAGGGGACTGGGAAAGAGGCAGCAACTTTAGACACTTCTCTCTAGTCACTTCTAGCTTCTCTCCAAAGCTAGTCTATGCCTCATTTCTTCTTTGAAAAGAACTCGGGAAGCTGAGTTCTCCTCTTGGAGATTTGGCATATCACTTCTATCCCTCTTCTTGTAGTAGCATAGGAGTGTCAGGCTCCAACCTCAATTGCACTGTTTCTCTCCTTCTCAGATTCCAAAAGGAGATCCCTGAAGGAAAGGCTGTGCTCACTCCAGACATTTATTGTTCTATCCCAAGGTCCTAAACCCAAAACAGTAAGTTCAGGCTCAGACACTAGCCCTGCCCAGGAATGATTCAGGCCCCTAACTAGGTAGGGAATGGGATGGATTGGGGGAGATCTAAATATCCATCAGGTCAGCAGAGCTAACAACCAGCACAGAGCCAGGATTACTTCTATGTAAACCCCTCCCATCGACAGGAATATTTATGTTCCCCTCTCCCATCTCCCAAACATAGACCCGAGTTTTGAAAACGGAGTGGGTGTTGAAGAGAACCTTGCATTTGCCCTCTTTTGCACTGAAAGGAATTCACATTAGAAAATAAGGTTTTCCTAAGTTTGTAGAGAAACAAGCATCATAATACAGACGCCATGCCTCCCTTTTTGTTTTCTGTTTGAGCGTTTCTTCAGGGACACCTAAAGAGCCTTTGGAACCTGGCAAGATGGACAAAGGGGCAGGAGTGTAGAGGAGCCTTGCCTCATGCATTTCTGGGTGTTTAGAGCTTTAAAGGGTCTGAGATTTAGCCTACTCTCAAGTTAACAAGTTAGCTTGCAATAGTTTTATAGATACCCGAAAAACACTGGAAACTCCTGGGTCAGAGACAAAATAATTTATTACTCACAGCCCTGCAGGCAGCCTCAGCTTGATGTTCATATAGGTTTCCATTGCCGCTCATTAGGGTGATGCAGGGCAAATCCAGATGGATGTGTCTGTGTCACATCTGAGGGAACCTAACTTTAAAAAAATCCCATGTCTTGTAAGAAGGCTGCTCGCAAATATGTCTGGCATTTGCTTCACAGGGAGATATTATTATTCTGGTCAGAAAATATATCTGTCTTCTTCACCCGAAGGAGACAACTCTTCTATCTTCCAAGACTCTTTGTGATGCAAACATCCTTGAAATGATAGTCTAGGATAAAAACTGTCACAAGCTGTGTACAAACACAATGAAAAATCCTCCCCCCACCAGAAAAACCCCAGGGTGTTCCACTTGGCAAATAACTATTCCTACATTTTTATTTGCTTTTTTGGTTTTGGCTCCACTTGGTCCAGGCACTGCAACTTTCCTCAGGAAAATTAGTGTTTTTGCATTCCCTTAAGTTGCATTTGAAGCTCAAATGTATCTACCTGAAAATAGATATATCGAAATTAGATGGCAGAGGAGTGACTCACAAGCATTGCACTTGAAAAATAAAGGGAGGTGAGTGTATAGTTCAGGGTTGGCATGAGCATTGGGTTTCTGCATCATTTAGTAAATAAGGGGGAAGTTTAAAGATCTTTTGACTTTCTATCGCCTTCTGTTTAACTAAGTAAACACTGTAGATTTATATTAATCAAGTGCTTCTGCTTTTTGTTTAATGATAATATCACACAGACTTTGGCATTTTGCTTCCTGTTAGTCTTAAGTTTTAGTGTTGTGACACTTTAAATATTTTAATGTTTAATAAACATTTTCATAAGAGGTTGAGAAGTCACAATGATAACTACTAGGTAAGTAACATTTTGAATTAGAATACGTGTCTTTTACATTCCTTTCTCTTCAGAAGGTAGTGAAATGAAAACTCTGTGTGCCTGGCCAGGGAAAACAGATAACTGATTTCTTAACTAATATTTGTCTCATATAGTCTCTGTTTACTTTCTTTCATTTTTTTCTTTTTATATCTCTTTCTACATTTTGTCTTATTTTTCATCCTCAACACATTCGTGGATATCCAACCTATCGATCTGCTACTAGAGATCTAATTTTTCCTAATTTTTGAGTTCTTAATTTTCTTGAGTCGAATCTAGAGTGATTTTATTTAAGGATTATAGTTTTCATTTCACAGCTGTATACTTATTTCAAACTCTAGCTCTAACTGACACGGGAGATACTTCTAAAATCTCTTGGCATAACTTTCCGTTTGTTGACCTGGGTTGTACTTACTATTTTAAATAATTTTCTACTACTTTCAGCTGCTTTCCACTAGGTTAAGTGTGCTACTTACCAGTTTATAATTCCCTTTTGTGACATTTTTTTCAACCTGTTCTTAATGAATTTATAAAGAATTGAGTTCCCTATCATTGACATTTTTCTACACTCTACTACATTTGTTATAATCATACATATTAAAAGAGCTTCCAGAACACCCCATGAAAACCTGAAATTCATTATATGCCAATCATGCCTTATGATAGAGGCACTATGAATGTTGTGTGGGTCATATAATGAAAAACTCTCAGGTGAAACTTAATTGATAGCAATTGTAATGAGAGACAATCTTCCAAAGGTCCTGCATTTTATTACTATCATGCTGAGAGTAGAATTAAAAGCCCTGATGACTCTTTATATGGTCCATTTCTCAGTTTGCAATGTGCAATCTTGATGTAATACCCACCCCTCAGACAAAGAGCAAGTTTTCAATAAAAGTAGTAGGTTAACCCAGCTCATGGCGTTTCTCTCTTGTAATGCAAGCCTCTGTGTGCGCAGTTATCTATCTCAGCCCACCTGTGTTGCCTTTTGGGGATTGGAGCACATAGAGAAACAGCATGAACATGAAATTCTTGCTGCAACTTTTGCCGTGAGTAGTAAAATTATTCGTCTCTGATCCAGCTGTCTTAAGTCTTGTGTCCATGAACAATAACAGACTAGCTTTTTAGCTTGTAATTATGGTAAAAATTTCAGACCTTTCACAGTTCGGTATAGTAATGGATAATTGTTATAAAAAATAATCGAGAACTAACTGTTGCAAGTTTGTATAAATGTTTATAGCTAATTCAGCTTTAGTTAATGAAGTATATATTTACGTTAATATTTATTTATTTAATAAAGATATGTCTATTGAAATCAAGAAATAATTTTCATTAGTTGTGGCTCATCCAAAATTGGAACAGGAAAACGTCAACAGGATGTTACAAATACCTTTAGAAATTACTTAAGACAGGAAAAATATAATTGTACAAAAAGTTCAGTTTCATATAATCATGTTAATATGTGTCACCAATTGCAAAAATGTTCTCTATTTCTTTTTTAAACGTTAAAATGTACTTAATTAGTAAAACAGAAGCCTGAATTCAGAATTCTGTCAGACTTACACAGATGGTAAAATTCATGAATTGAAATGATAACCAACAATTTGTATAAAAATGGTTATTTTTGTTGTTCTAATCTGTAAAATCATTAGACTTCTGCAACATAGTGACTTTTTCAATATTCGTAATCATTTTTTCTCAGACAATATGACTAAAATGTTAAGTGAGTGCATCTTTCCTTCCTTGTAAGTTTCTAAAATATTAATTGATGAAGAAATAGAAGATTCAAGTTTTTAAAATTCTAGAGCTGAATCAGAGATTCCGTAAAAGGCACTAGTTTTACAGAGTTTTTCTTTTATTTTTAATAAAATAGGTTTGTGGTCTGGACTGGCATCTTAACTTTCTAATTTTTGATAATAATTATTCCTTTTAAAAATAAATAATAATACAAAGGAGAATATTAAAATGACCCATTGTCCCTGATAATCACTCTGGAGAACAAAATCAAATAGTCATAGATTTAATGCATGCAAAATCTAAGAGTAGTCAACCAATCCGTTAAGGTAGGAAATAAAAATGAACGTCACCCCACAGCTTCTTAACCTTAATAGTACTTCTCCCCAAATATATTATCAAAAACATTTTCTTACTGATACTTCCAGAAAAAAAAATATATATTTTTTTTGCTGAAGAAGATTCACCCTGAACTAATATCTGTTGCCAATCTTCCTCTATTTCATATGGGGGCCACCACCACAGTGTGGCCACTGATGAATGGTATAGGTCCATGCCTGGGAACTGAAGCTGGGTCGCGGAAGCTGAGTGAGCAGAACTTAACCACTAGGCCCCTGGATATGGCCCCAGAAAGATATTTTTATCTATTTATATCATTTTTGCAATAAAGTTCCCATTCCTGCCCTAAATTTGTACTACCTCATTATTTTTAACATTTCCAGAGTAATTTTTTGTATGACTGTAACAAAGTTTAATAACCAGCCCTCAATTCATTAACATTTGTTGGTTTTAACAGCCATCCACACTCCAATGCAAATAATAGAAGCAATGAATATCCTCTTGCATATATATTACTATACTTTTTCAGATATATTGGTGGCTTAATTTCTAGCAGTGAAATTGTTGGGTAGAGACTAAGTGTATCTTTTCTAAAAATGTGGACAGTGAGAGTTTCTATTTTAGCAGAATATGTTAGAAAATTCATGTTATTGGTCTTAGCCACATCTTTTCGAATACCATGTTTACTAGCATAGGGGAAACAAAAGAAAATTTAACAAATGGGACTACATCAGACTAAAAATCTTCTGCAAAGCAAAGAAACTATGAACAAAACAGAAAGATAGTCTACTAACTGGGAGAAAATATTTGCAAACCATTTATCAGACAGGGGTTGATCTTCAAAGTACATAAAGAACTCACTGACAACTCAATAGCAACAACAAAAAAAAACAATCCAGTCAAAAAATGGGCAGAGGATATGAACAGAAATTTTCCCAAGGAAGATTTACAGATGGCCAAAAGACACATGAAAAGATGCTCAACATCACTGATAATTAGGGAAATGCAAATCAAAACTACAATGAGATATCACCTCATACCAGTCAGAATGGCTATAATTACCAAGAAAAAAACCAACAAATGTTGGAGAGGATGTGGAGAAAAGGGAACACCCACACACTGCTGGTGGGAGTGCAAACTTGTGCAGCCACAATGGAAAGTAGTATAGAGATTCCTCAAAAATCTAAAAGTAGAACTACCATATGACCCAGCTATCCCATTATTGGTATCTACCCAAAGAATTTGAAATCAACAATCCAAAGTAACATATGTACCCCTATGTTCATTGCAGCACTATTCACAATAGTAAAGACATGGAAAGAATCCAAGTGCCCATTGTCCCATAACTGGATAAAGAAGATATGGTATATATAAACAATGGAATACTACTCAGCCATAAAAAAAGACAAAGTAATCCTATTGCAAGAACATGGATGGTTCTGGAGGGTATTATGCTAAGCAAAATAAGCCAGACTGAGAAAGACAAACACCAAATGATTTCACTCATATGTGGAATATAAACAAACAGATGGATAAAGCAAACAGTTCAGTGATTACCAGGGAGCTGGGGTGGGAGGTGGGTAAAGGGGGTGAAGGGCAGCCCTTGTGTGGTGACAGACCAGAAATATGTACAACTGAAATTTCATAACAAGGTAAACTATTATGAACTCAATTAAAAAAAAATAAATTTAAAAATAAAATTCATGTTAAATTTCTATACATTCCCTGCTTCTTATATTTTCAGAGCTTATTTAGCCTATTGATTAATTTATTAATATACCAAAAAACCTAATATAAAGGATTTTTTAAATATACAACATTATCCGGTGTTGGAAAATTAAAGCAACCCAGCATATTTTGTAGAATCTATGTGCCAGACTACTTGATAGCTAGAGTATTTCCCAGGAATAAAAAATATAAACTGTTTGTTGTGATCCGGGTTGTGTAAAAGATGACTTTGTTGATGAAACCCTATGGTAGAATATATAGAAATTCAATCCAAAATATGGCAAATATATTAACATCATTATAGATATATAATTATTTTGCAATGCAGCATTCTGAGTTTGCTAATTCACATGATTTCCTTTGATTTCTTCTGATAGCTACTTATCCAATCCTTATGTTTAGTCAAATAACTTAAATGCTTACAGTCAATCATCGTTATATCCCTGAAATGTGGAATATCGTGAAAGTGTATTTTACTTACATTAGAGGATAAATTTTAGATTTATACATACAACTGTTACAAAGCTCTATTTGCCTTGCATTTTCTGTTCATTGTGATATATTACATTGCTGTTATTATATGCTTACTGCTTGCTTTGAATAGAAACAACATTCTCTCTTGTTAAGTCTGTATAAATATATCAACATGATGGTATCTTAAAATCAACCACAGTGGCCCTACGTACGACATAATATTTTATCCCAGTAACCCAACATCAAAAGTTTCACAATTATTTTATTGCTTCAAAAGATAAAACAGTACTTGTCTTTAGAATCCCATTCTGATCTGTAAAATCTAAGTATGTGTAATATCATAAAGGGAATTTTACCAGCAAAATAGGATCCTAAATATTTAAATATGCATATGGACTTAATTTGATATTCTCTTTCACTGTAGAATAACAGAAGGGCTGCTGTAACAGAGAGTTAGGCACAGAGCTGGCTGATGGCTATCAGGCTGTGTCAGTTTTGCATAAGATTGGGGCTGCTGAGCGAGCTGTTCTGGCTTACACACACTCCATAACCGAACTTCTAAATGATCACATCACTGTGCGTGTGCTGAGCTCTGTGAATGCTTATAGATAGCTGAACACCATTTCTCTGTGCCTGAAGAAGGTAATTTTAAATAGATCTTTTGTTAAAATTTCCATCCTGTGGAACAATGAACCAGTGCTTGAAACAGGCTGCACCTACTTCAGATGTATGTGTAATAAAATATTTAAATATGCTTTAAAATTTCCAAGTGACAAGAAAGTGAAAATTGTTTTTTAAAAGTAAGATAATAACATGGTTACATGAAATGGGGTTGCTAAAATTATAGTAGGCAGAAATGAGTACCTTTGAAACATACCTATCAATGAATATGTCATTAAACATAAGCTCTATTTTGTTTGAGAATGTGTGTGTGTATGTGTGTGTGTGTTCATGTGCATAGAGGTATATCCACATAAATTTATGCACAGTTCAAAAAGTTATTTAATCTATAAATTTTTAATCCTTGTCTTTAGCTAACATTGTCCTAGTCATCACTGGTTTTCTGCTGTTGCCCATATCAATAGGCAAAAGGCTCAAAGAATTACAAACACTAAAAATCTTCTCATAAACATAAATTCTCATAATGAACCATTGACTCCAAAGATGAAAAATAAGTGATATTCCTTTTAGGACTACAATATAGACACCTCTTAGTTTTGTTTCCACAGTAGAAATACTCATAAAACTTTTTTAAAGTGAGATCAACAGACCTGTGAGGTTTGAATTCCAGTGTTCCAGTACTCTGATCTTCTCTTCACACGCCTGCAAGCATTCGCTTGGTTCATCACACAATATGATCATTTTTGGAGTTCAGTCATACAGTATGGTGAGCATAAACCTGAACAACTTTGTAAGAAGTCAAAAACTATTTATGAATCTATATTGTCATCTTTTACATTTTGCAAAGAGCGCACAAGCATTTTTTTCTTTGATTTTTCACAATAATTGTATTCTGTGAGCAAGTATGTAAGAGTATAGAAATTGAGAGTACACAAAAGGGAACTAAAATTTACTGACAACCTTCTCAGGCGTTTTGCTTACAGTTTTCTAAGCTAAGCTAATTTAGCTTACACTTTTTTTCACATCTTTGAAATTGGTTAAGTGGCTTGCCCATAACATTCGAGTTAAAAGAAATATATAAAATAGAAAGATACTACCCGCACTGAAAAGGTAAATCCTGTGAAAACTGAAGCCACAACGATATTAATACCAGGAAGAAATTAAGTTCCTTACATATTGTAAATGCTAGAACTAATATTGGAGATTTGATATAATAACAGCAACAATAATAATCATCATAACAACAACAATAAAAACGTTTTTATTTGAGTCTTTTCTATATTCCAAGCACTTACCTTCCTGTTTTTTGTTTCAGAAAACTTACACATCTCCAAAGACTGTCCTAAAGGGAGTGGAAAGTCAGGCGTTTGCGAGGCTGGGATAGGAAGGTGAGGGCTGGCTTTTCCATGCAGATATGTTAGAAAGAGAAAGAAGCAAAAGTTTTCCTTGCTTTCTTTGAGGAAGGAGACAGTCAGTTCTGCATCTGGTATATATCTGTGCCTGCCCTCCTTGCGTCATTCAGGAGAGGTAAGAGATGATTTTGTGATATGCTTTGGGAGTGTGGACTCTATACACTGACTGCCATCTTCAAAAGGATGCTGGTACTCCCATGATTGTTCTTAGATAGAAACACAGTAACCATTATGGATGGAAGACCAAAGGGCTTTCTCCCATTGTTCTGCCAAGACCTTTATACTAACCAGTGGGGTAGGGAAATTCAAGGGTGAAGAGTTAGCTATATAATTAAAAGCATAGGTACATCTATCCTAAAAATAAGAGTTCATAATTTCACTGACAAGGGTAATCTTTCCAAAGTATGTATTTATCCAACAAATATTTAACATTTACTGTAATATCATGTGATGAGTATATAATGGTCAATAAAATAGGTATGGTCTAGCCTTCAAGAATCCAGAGGGGAAAGATAGCAGTTAGAATGAAAGTAAGCCTTATCAAGTGTTCTTATAAGGAAAAGTTTTTTCTAAAAATTCCATGAAACCCCAGGAAAGGGACATCCATCTAGATGGGTAGGGAGTGGGATAGCGTCCAGGATTGTTCTCCATGGGAAAAAAAACCCAAAAACCCAACAACGTTAAAACAGAAGAGGTTGGTTACAATTTAGCCATGTGGTGTGTAACAAGCACATACCTAAAATCAATATTATGTTACCTCAGCCATCCTTGGTGGTCTGGTGATTAAGCTTTGATGTTCTCACTGCCACAGCCCAGGTTTGTTTCTGGGTCAGGGAACCACACCACTCATCTGTCAGTTGTCATACTATAGCTGTGTGCTGCTGTGATGCTGAAAGCTGCCACCAGTATTTCACATACCAGCAGAGTTACCCATGGTGGACAGGTTTCTGCAGAGCTTCCAGACCAAGAAAGACAAGGTAGAAGGACCTGGCCACCCATTTCTGAAAACATTGGCCATGAAAACCCTACGAATAGCAGTGGAGCATGATCTGAAATAGGGCCAGAGGATGAGAAGATGGCCCAATGCACATGCAGACACATACACGCACATACATGCAAGCTAAGGGGCAAACATATAACATAAGCTTGGTGAGTCAGATGCTCACTGATTTTTGAATCTTGAATGAGGGATAACAAGATGGAATATTGATGAAATAAGATGGAAGGGCACAGTGATGACAGAGAAGCAGCATTGCAAATAATAGATGTTTTCCCTGCTAGCTCTCTATCTTCTTTAGCCTTCTATTCATCATTTGAGTCTAATACAGTCCATATTTGCTTATGATAATCAAAATCTGTTTTGGTTGCATGCAATCACTAATCCAGGCTAATAAAATTACCCAGTAAGAGTCAAGTCAGAAGAAAAAAGTCCCTGGCTCTTTCTCTGGAAAGACCAGTTAGGTGATGGTAAAACATAAGATACTGAACAAGAGAATGGGAATAAACAGTCAGGGAGTTAGAAGTGAACACTGGAGAGTTTGTTGACTCCGATATTAAGGAAGGAGAAGGTATGAAAAAGGACAATGTGTTCAGCTGTGGGAATGCTGCTTGGAGGTTAAGTGAGATTGGGAATAAGTACTGATCTTTGAATATAGGGGCCAGGAGAATAGTAGTGATGCGTATACGATGTAGAGATGATGAGGACAGAGCAATCTTACCAAGATGAGAAGTACTTGAAGGGAACGAATTAGAAATAATTATTCTTATGGGAACCTCATCCAAATGTTAAATAATCTCTGTATCTCAATTCCCATTTTTTCTGACAATCTCTAACTGCAATATCACTCCAGAATTTTATACGTTTCATTTCAACTTCCTGTATTATTTCAACTTCCATCTCCAAATTAACATATCCAATAACGAACTCATCATCTTCTATTTTAAATAATTTTACCACCATTTTCCCCATATTGGTTGGAAGAAACTTTATGCTTTGCATTTATCCCTATCTCTTTTGCTCAGAGAAAAGCCTTGGAGACATTCTTGAGAGTCGTCTTCTTTTTTTTTTTTTTTCATTTATAACACTAAATCAATCCATAATTTCTGTTTGTTCTTCAAAATAATTCTAGAAGCTGACCACTTCTCATATCTTCAGGGCTACCCCCATGTCCCTGGCCACCATATCTGTGGACACGATTGTCCAAAGCTTCTTGCTGGCCTCTCTTATTCTATCATTGCTCCAAAATAATGCTCAGCCTCATCATTTTAAAATGCAATCAATCATGTAACTTCTCTGTTCAAAACATTCCAAGAGCTCCTATTTCATTCAAAATAAAAGATAAAGACCTTACAAGGCTCACAAGGCCCTACGTTATCTTATTCTGCATATTCCTTGCTCATTTTTTTCTAGTCTCATGATTCATTGCCCTCCAAGCACGCTGGACCCCTTCTTGTGCTTAAGTGTCTAAGCATGGTCCTGCTTTCAGCCACTGTGCCGGTGGTTCTCTCTGCCTAGAATGTTCTTCTCAAAGTTATCAACACAGCTAAACCTCTCATCTTGAAATATTTACTCAACTATTGCCTCCTTATAAAGTCTACTGTGACTTCTTATTGCAAATTGTGACCCATCTTCACTAAACACCCAATTCCTTATCTTCTGTAGCAATTGCTACCATCTAATATACTGTGTAGTTCTTTGTGATATTTATTATTTCCTTCTCTAGAATATAAGCTGTATCTATTTGTCTTAAATGATAAGTGTCAAGGACTTACAGTGGTCATTGAAGCAAAGTAGGTGCTCAGTATTTAACTGAATTGATTGTAATATTTTTTTCAAGAAGTTTGACTGTAAAGATGAGGAAAAGATCGGGAATATATGAAGAGGACATAGTGTTGAAAGGTTGAATTTTCTGCTTCTGTTTTCTTTAGTTTGAGGAAAAATAAACACATGTAAACACTGGGAAGGAGCCAGTAAATAAGGATAGATTAAAATGATAGAGGAGAGAGAAAGAAGATAGTCAAATCATTTTTCGATATTTGTTTCCTTATTTATTCTGTAACATTCTCATCTTTATGTGTGTATAATGTCACACAAATATAGTGGAAATAATGATAGACTTTCTGCTTAATGCATAGTATTGTCTTGAGAGTAATAATTTAAAGTGTTACTTCAAGTTTTGGGTATTTTCAAATTTTTCAATCATATCTATACTTTTTATTGGTTTACTTATATAAATATGAAATTACAACTGTCTTTTTCTAGATTACAGTATTTAATCCCCAGGAAGTAAGCTCATTTCTTTTAGTTTCAAATTCTTATGGGAAAATACAGCCATACTCATGTATAAAACCATTCAAAGCAGATGATAATTAAATTACTACATTCTCCATTAATTATAAGAAAAAAGTGCTGGTGATTTATAGCCATTAGAAGACATATCAATATTGGCAGCAACTATTCATGTTGAACTTACACCTTATCCTATACTTTCATATGAATCATGTATATTAGAAGAGGAAATACTTACCATTCATCATCAGATTAAACCAGTAAAATATGATTTATTTGTAGTGTGAAAATGAATAAACAGTAATCTTATTAAATTGCAGTTAGGAGTCCAAAAGTGGGAGCTCTCACACCCTAAATTGAGAGCAGAGCCCAAGAAGAAGAAGAAAAACTTCCTCTTCTTGACCAGCAAGAGGCTCAGCCAAAGAGACACTGTCACTCACAGTGTCACAACTCAGCCAATGAAAAGCCACCAAACCTGGAACTCTGTTTACAACAGTCCTCCCAACTTCCTCTTCCCCTCTGTAGAAGAATTCCTCCTCCCATTGTTGCTGAGGACTCGCACAAGGCTCGCTGTTGTTGCATACCCTGAATTGCAATTCTTTGCTGATCTCAAACTAATTTTTGCTGGAGAAATAACTGGTTGCCTGTTTGTTCAAGGTCAACAATAGTATGAGAGGAGACCATCTACAATGCATGCCTATTATACATTAAGGGCATAGGTTAATTTCTGAACATAGCGTAGTGATTACTTAACATGTATCTTCCCTGGGAAAAATAAATATAATCAGATCAACATATACAAAAAGGCAGTTTCAAGAAACGTATCACAGAGAACTCAGAGCGAGGAAAAATGAACATGTGTATGAGCATGTGTACATTTTTAAGCGAAGTTCAAAATGTCTAACAAATGTATAAATGTTGTCCCTGTATAATTTCATTATTTGATTTTTAGTTCTTTTAAATCATATTTAAAATGATATTTGCCCTTATAAGAAAAAGATTATATGTTCAATATGATTTTTTATATAATAATGTCAGTTTGATTTTTAAAGCCTCATCTTTTACCTGGGTTTACTATGTTCTGTAGTAAAGGTAGTCTTGTTTGTTTCAGTCTAACTGAATGTAGGTCACTGGCCTCCTCTCGTAGCACTTTTTTTTTTCTGATGAGTGATAAACCTTTATTTTTTCTTAGTCTTGTAATAAGATTCTTTCTTTCCCCTTTCCCTTCTTTCTGTAACTGAAGGCTGAGTCAAAGGACGTATTCCTCTTGAATGCTAAGATTTTCTTCACTCTCAGAAGGTATAAAGTATGTATGGATGCACAGCTTGCAGCAAGCTCATCCATGTGCAAAGACATGTTAAATTCTTACCGCTATTTTCAATAAGCAGAATTCACAGTTATGGGTACCATACAAATAAAATATATACAAACTTGATCGACCTTATTGAGAGCTATGTCTCAGAGTTTTTTGGTCTGCCTAATTTTGGAAAAATATTCTAAAAATAAATTAGAACAGTTTTCCACAAACTGTATGTTTTCTTTCTGTGCCAAGAAACCATGCAATCTTAGTCAACTGATCTGAAAGTTCTCATTATAGATATGTTTTTTTCATGATCAAATTTGAAATGTTGAAAAATTTTTTGATTTAATTAAAGTAACCTGCTTGAGATTATGTTGAAAACTACCAACACAGTGGTATAGTTTATATATACAATACTACACTATGGAACAATTAATTTACACCAGTGTTTTTAAATGTTTTAATGGTTCTAGCCTGCATGAAGTGCTTAATTCAATTAGATTTTTATATTCTATGTTTTCCTTTGAACCAATGGGCTTGTCTTTAGAGCTCTTTGATCTATCTACTTTATTCTTCAAGGTCAAAGGGAATTCATTTATACACCAATTTAACAGATGGGTGTTTGAGTTCTTACAGTAACTTCCATCTAGTTCTAGTCCCCAGGGACTAAATGAGCTGTTGTCTCTGCCCTGAAAGGCTACTTGGGGATAAACAAGTAATTGTAATCAGGATGGTAGACCTAATAATAGGACAATGAAAAAGTTGCAGTAAGTAATTTTTCCAAAATTAGGCCGCTGTCTTTGGATCAGCGTATTAAGAAGGTAATGTCAGTCTTCCAACTTTGTTCTTACTCAATATTGTGTCGCCATTCTGGATCTTTTGTTTCTTGATGTAACTTTTGCAATCAACTGTCAATATCCCCAAAATAACTTGCTGGGATTTTTATTTGGAAAATTGGCATAGTAGGGAAGAACTGACATCTTGAGAGTATTGATTCCTTCCATCCATGAACATTGAACATCTCTCCATTTATTTAGGTTTTCTTTCTTTTATCAGGGTTTTGTAGTTTTCCCCATATAGATCTTGTAAATATTTTGTTAGATTTATACCTAAGTATTTCATTTTGGGGGATGCTAATGTAAATGATATTGTTGTTTTTTATTTCAAATTCTACTTGTTTATTGCTGGCAGATAAGAAAGTGATTGACTTTTTTATATTAACCATGCATCCTGCAAACTTGCTATAATCACTTATTAGTTCCAGGATGTTTTGGTGTTTTTTTGAATTTTCTACATAAATCATCATGTATGTGTGAAGAAAGACAGTTTTAGTCCTTTCTTTTCACTCAGTACAACTCTCAGTTATTTTTCTTATCTTATACATTAGTTAAGACTTCCAGTACGATATTAAAAAGGAATAGTGAGAGGCTGCATTCTTGCCTTGCTCCTGAACTTGGCAGGAAAGCATCTAGTTTTTCACCAATAAGTATGATGTTATCTACAGGCATTTTCTAGATATTCTTTATGAAGTTGAGGAAGTTCCCCTTTATTCGTAGTTTACTGAGAGTTTTTATCATGAACGGATGTTGGATTTTTTCAAATCATTTTTCCACATCTGATGGAAAGGCCTGATGCTTTCTGCTTTAGAAGTTTATTAATTATTGATTCAATTTACAGTAGGTTTCAATAATCTTCATAAGATAGTTTTACATTGAAATTTATGTTCATAAATGGAAAGTCATTGTTTTTTATTTGAACATTTAATAAAAGCAAAGTTACCACGGATATATTCTATAATTTCGTACCAACAAATACTTTGACACGCTGATGTTTATTAACGTTTCAGATAATTAGGAAAAAAAGTGAGAATGAAAGCGTATTTTTGATGTTTAAAATCATAAAGTACTTCATTTGAAAGTCTTTGTTAAATAATATTGTTTAATCATTAATACTGATAAAATTGTATGCTTTTCCTTATTCATTTAAGATTTATCTGTTGGTAAGTTAATATGTTTTTAAATGGTAGCTTACATGATATTGTATTTTTGAAGACAAAATTATTTATATCTTAGGTAATATCACAAGTATGTTAAAATTAGCAATCTCTGATATTCTTTATCAATAAAATATATAACATCTAATGATATTATGTGTTCCCCCAATTTTCTCTATATGTGCATATACTATGTAATGTCTATGATGTATATAATATATATGAGATACTCAGGGTTTATTTTCATTTGAATTAAAATGGAACTTTTATAAAGAAATTATTAGGTGTGAGAATTAACTGTACTAGAATGATATTAAATGATACATGGATATAACAGTGTAAAGAAGAAATGGAGTACATGCAGATGTTTTTAAACTCCTGTTTTCTGTGATTATACAAAATAACTTTTGAATACTGCTTAAAATTAATTTTACTTCATACACTAGACTTAGTCTGTCTTGAGCATATTGCTGTCATTTTTCCTGGTGTATAATTTGCAGATACACTTCAATAAAAATGATTTAATAGTTGTTAAACGTACATCATGCAGTGGTAATTTAAAAACTTAGGCTTTTAGTATACTTGTCTTGATTTTCAAACAAAATTTCATGTCACAGTACATTAATTTATCTTATGTATTTTTGTACTTTGTCATTAACATACTTTCACTATTTCAATAAACAAAATTAAATATGGTATTAGCTGTTTGTCTCCACGCTTCAGTAATTTTACCAAACAGCTGGAAGACAAATAAATGAATGTAGTGAACTATGGTTTTAATTATATTTATTGATTCTAGCGTGTTTAAATTCTTATTCATTTTTAAACAATAGTGTATTTATGCATATAAATTGATTAATGGATTGTAATCTTGATCATGAAATAGTAGAATTTACAACTGGCTAAATAATGTGTTTTCTTACAAATTACTTAAATTACAGATGCCAAGCACATTGCATTCTCCATTTAACAGGAGAAGTGGTTTGCCAAGAAGCCCTTTTATCATTAACTGTTCTCAATACTGGTACAGCTGTTGGAAACGTAGCTATCCATTTTAAACAAGTTGCATCACAGAATACAATCTCCAAATGCACAGTGTCTACAAAAATATTCCAAACGAAGTGATATATGTGCTCTGATGTTCTTCCTGTAGCAATAGCTGATGAAGTTAACTAAGATTTATACATAATTGTTTGCATAATGTTCACTATGTTTTTGAGTAATAGGAATATCCTGCATAGAATAGCAATTAAAATATTATGTAACTATAGGATTGTAATGTGTGGAGTTATGCAAATTATAACATCATTTGATAATGGCATATTGGAAAACTTTATAGCACTAAAACTCGTGTCTCCTTTTTTATTGTCATTTCTTGTTATATAAAATTTAAATATTACTTAAATTGTCTTTTGTCTTTTTTTTTGAGGAAGATTAGCCCTGAGCTAACATCTGCTGCCAATCCTCCTCTTTTTGCTGAGGAAGACTGGCTCTGAGCTAACATCCTTGCCCATCTTCCTCCACTTTAATGTGGGATGCCTACCACAGCATGGCGTGCCAAGCAGTGCTATGTCTGCACCCAGGATCCGAACTGGCGAACCCTGGGCTGCCGAAGTGGAACATGCACGCTTAACCATTGTGCTCCCAGGCTGGACTCTGTCTTTTATCTTTATTATCTCATTTTTGTTAAAAGGTTAACGACAAACAGATGTATTTAAGTTTTGATTCTTTTGGTTTTTCAATCCAGAGACTTATCTCCCTTTCATGGTAAATTGTAAAAGAATGAAAGGAAGATGGGTAATTGTATTATATATATAGTATATATATAAGTACATATAAATATATGTATATATAGTCTAATTTTGGTGGTGGGAGAAAGTATTAAAGCTATTAATTGATTTTTTAGTACAAATGGAAAAAGTCCACTTATAATCTCATTATAATTTCTTATTGCTCTCTAATAGACTTCATAATGTATTATTGACATGGGAACTTTCTCATGTAGAAATTAAGATGTCAGCTGGTTGTAACACAGATGAATTGTAGAAAGTGGAGTGAGTTTTCACTCCTTAGGGATTAATTTGAAAGAAAGAAAGTCTGATGCTACTCAAGATATTAAAAACTAATATTCAAAAAGTGGTAAATGAGTCACCAATAAGTACTAATTGGCAGTAAAAAAAGACTATAAAAGTTCAGTTTTACTAATTTCTTTTTCATTTCGAAGACAATTAATGTGGTTTTGGTTGTGTTACATTTGAGGGTCACTCAATTAGAGGAGAGTGTTCAGCTGTATGCGTTACATAAATTGCCTCAACAGAATGTTTAAGTGATAATTTTACTCACAAAAAAGCACACATCATGTCACTTAAATTATTCATGAATTTTTATCTTTATCATGCATTTTTAATTGATATATCATTGACATATAGCATTATACAAGTTTAAGGTGTATAACATACCATATTTGTATATATTGTGAAATGATTACCACAATGTCTACTTATCATCCATTACCTTAGACAGTTGCAATTTTTTTCTTGTGATAAGAAGTTTTAAGATCTACTCTCTTAGCAACTTTCAAATATACAACACAGTATTATTAACTATAGTCACCATGCTGGATATTAGCTCCCCAGAACTTATTTATCTTCTAACTGGAAGTCTGTACCTTTGACTACAAACTTTTGCTCCACCCCCACCACCTGCCTGTGGCAACAGCTAACCTGTTCTCTGCAGTTAGGAGTTGGTTTTTTTCTAGATTCTACACATAAGTGAGATCTTGCAGTATTTGTCTTTCTCTGTCTAACTTATTCATTTAACATAATGGCCTCAAAGTCTATCCATGTTGTCACAAACTATCATTCATTTTTTTATATATACTTGAACAAACTAAATTACAACTCAATTTTTTTAGTTATTAAAACTAGCCAAGTGGGGCTGGCCTGGTGGCATAGCAGTTAAGTTCGTGTGCTCTACTTTGGTGGCCCGGGGTTTGCTGGTTTGGATCCCAGGCGTGGACCTAGGCACTGCTTATCAAGCCATGCTGTGGCAGGTGTCCCACATATAAAATAGAGGAAGATGGGCACAGATGTTAGCTCAGGGCCAATCTTCCTCAACAAAAAGAGAAGAGTTTGTGGCAGATGTTAGCTCAGGGCTAATCTTCCTCAAAAAAAGGAACTAATTAACAATAAATTTATACATAAAATAATGCTTGTCCCCACGTTTTGTTTATAGATAACCTTAAAGATTTTTCTATCTGTTAGTTTTAGATATACCACATAGTATCAGAGGATTCTTCATACATGAATTTTTTCCCCCAGTTTTATTGAGATATAATTGACATACAACACTGTGTAAGTTTGTGTACAATGTATGGATTTGATACACTTATATATTGCACAGTGATTACTACTGTAGTGTTAGCTAACACTGCATGGCCACATAAATACCATTTCTTTTTTGTGGTGTGAACATTAAGGTCTATTCCCTTCATAACTTTTAAGTATATAATAAATATTATTAGCTATAATCACCATGATGTACATTAGATCCTTAGAATTTATTCGTCTTACAACTGGAAGTTTATCCTTTTTAACCAAATCTCTCCTTTGTCTCCACCTCTCAACCCCTGGTAATCAACATTTTAGTCTCTGTTGCTGCGAGTTTGTTTCTTTACACTCCACATACAAATGATATACAGTATTTGCCTTTCTCTGTCTGACTTATTTCACTTAGCATAATGTCTTAGAGGTCTATTTGTGTTGTCACAAATGGCAGAGTGTCCTTTTTACTCATGGCTGAATAATTTATCAATCCAGCTATGTATCTATTATCTATCTATCTATATCTATCTGTATGCCATTTCTATTTTTTATTGAGTTCATAATAGTTTACATCATCATGAAATTTTGGTTGTGCTTTATTTCTTGTCTGTTACCTCCTAAGTGCTCCCATTCACCCCCTGTGTTCACTCCCTACCCCCCGTCTCCTGGTAACCACTGAATTGTTTTCCTTATCCATGTGTTTTTTTTATATTCCACATATGAGTGAAATCATATGGTGTTTTTCTTTCTCAGTCTGCCTTATTTCTCTTTGCATAATCCCTCCAGGCCCATCCATGTCCTTGCAAATGGTATGATTTTGTCTTTTTTAAGGCTGAGTAGTATTCCATTGTTTATATATACCACATCTTTATCCAATCATCGGTTGATGGGCACTTGGATTGTTTTGATGTCTTGGCTATTGTGAATAGCGATGCAATGAACATATAGGCACATATGTTATTTTAAATTGTTGATTTCAAGTTGTTTGGATAGATACCCAGTAGTGGGATAGCTGGGTCTTATGGTAGTTCTATTTTTAGTTTTTTGAGGAATCTCCATACTGTTTTCCACAGTGACTGCACCCATTTGCATTCCCACCAGCAGTGTATGAGAGTTCCCTTTTCGCCACACCTTCTCCAACATTTGCTATTCCTAGTCTCAGTGATTCCAGCCGTGTTAACAGGTATAAGGTGGTATCTTAGTGTATCTTAGTGTAGTTTTGACTTTCATTTCCCTGATGATTAGTGATGTTGAACATCTTTTCGTGGGCTTATTGGCCAGCTGTATATCTTCTTTGGAGAAATGTCTGTTCATTTCCTCTGACCATTTTTTGATTGGGCTGTTTGTTTTTTTGTTGTTCAGTTGTGAGTTCCTTATATATTGTGGAGATTAACCTCTTGTCAGATATATGGATTGCAAATATTTTCTCCAAATTGGTGGGTTGTCTTTTTGTTTTGATCCTAGTTTCTTTTGCCTTGCAGAAGCTCTTTAGTCTGATGAAGTCCCACTTGTTTATTTTTTCTTTTGTTTCCCCTGTCTGAGAAGACATGGTATTCAAAAAGATGCTTTTAATTTTGACGTCAAAGAGTGTACTAGCTATATTATCTTTCAGTAGTTTTCTGGTTTCAGGACTTATCTTCAAGTCTTTGATCCATTTTGAATTTATTTTTGTGTATGGCATGAGATCATGGCCTACTTTCATTCTTTTGTGTGTGGCTATCCAGTTTCCCCAACACCATTTATTGAAGAGACTATCTTTTCTCTATTGTATGTTCTTGGCACTTTTGTCAAAGATTAGCTGTCCATAGACATATGGTTTTATTTCTGGGCTTTCAGATCAGTTCCATTGATCTGTGTGCCTGTTTTTATACCAGTACCATGCCATTTTGATCACTATAGCTTTGTAGTACATTTTGAAGTCAGGGATTTTGATGCCTCCAGCTTTGTTCTTTTTTCTCAGGATTGCTTTAGCAATTCGGGGTCTTTGGTTGCCCCATATGAATTTTAGGATTGTTTCTTCTATTTCCATGAATAATGTCTTTGGGATTCGGATTGGGAGTTCGTTGAATCTGTATATTGCTTTTGGTAGTATGGACATGTTAATTATGTTCTTCCAATCCATGTGCATGGAATCTCTTTTCATCTCTTTATGCAATCATTTATTTCTTTCAATAATGTCATATAGTTTTCACTGTATAAGTCCTTCACCTCCTTAAATTTATTCCTAGATACTGTATTCCTTTTGTGGTGATTGTAATGGAATTGTATTCTTGAGTTCTCTTTCTGTAAGTTCATTATTAGAGTATAGAAATGCATCTGATTTTTGTAAGTTGATTTTGTACCCTGCAACTTAATTGTAGTTGTTAATTACTTCTAATAGTTTTCCAATGAATTCTTTAGTGTTTTATATGTATAACATCATGTCATCTGCAAACAGTAAGAGTTTCACTTCTTTACTCCATATTTGGATTCCTCTTATTCTTTTCTCTTGCCTAACTGCTCTGATCAAAACCTCTACTACTATGTTGAATAAGAGTGGTAATATTGGGCATCCTTGTCTTGTTCCTGTTCTCAGAGGGATGGCATTCAGTTTTTCCCCATTGAGTATGATGTTGGGCGTGGGTTTGTCATATATGGCCTTTATTAAGTTGAGGTAATTTCCTTCTATCCCCATTTTTTTAAGAGTTTTTAATCATAAATGGCTGTTGTGTCTTGTCAAAGGCTGTCTCTGCATCTATTGAGATGATCATGTGGTTTTTATTCCTCATTTTGTTCATGTGGTATATCACATTGATTGACTTGCAAATCTTAAGCCATCCCTGTGTCCCTGATATAAATCCCCCTTGATTATGATTTATGATCTTTCGATGTATTGCTGTATTCGGGTTGCCAATATTTTCTTGAAGATTTTTGCATCTATGTTCATCGGTGATATTGGCTTGTAGTTTTCTTTCTTTGTGTTGTCCTTGTCAGGCTTTGGTGTCAGAGGCTTTTCGTTCATCGAATGGTATAGAAAGCATTCCATCTTACCTAATTTTTTGGAATAGCTTGAGAAGGATAGGTATTAAATCCTCTCTGAAAGTTTGGTAAAATTCTCCAGAGAAGCTGTCTGGTCCTGGGCTTTTATTTTTTCTGATACTTTTGATTACTGTTTCAATCTCTTTACTTGTGATTGGTCTATTCAGATTATCTATTTCTTATTGATTCAGCTTTGGGAGGTTGTATGAGTCTAAGAATGTATTCATTTCCTCTGGATTGTCTATTTTGTTGGCATATAGCTTTCTGTTGGCATATAATCTACTGTATTTCTGTAGTATCCATTATTATTTCTCCTCTTTCATTTCTAATTTTATTTACCCGAGCATTCTCTCTTTTTTCTTTGTATGTCTGGCTAGGGTTTTGCCAATTTTGTTTATCTTCTCAAAGAACCAGCTCTTTGTTTCATTGATCCTTTCTACTGCCTTTTTTGTTTCAATCAAATTTATTTCTGCTCTGATTTTTATTATTTCTCTCCTTCTGCTGACTTTGGGCTTTGTTTGTTCTTCTTTTTCTAATTCAGTTAAGTGTAGTTTGAGATTACTTATTTGGGATTTTTCTTTTTTGTTAAGGTGAGCCTGTATCGCGATGAATTTCCCTCTTAATATGGCTTTTGCTGCATCCCATATGAATTAGTATGATATGTTTTCAGTTCCATTTGTCTCCAGATATTTTTTTACTTCTCCTTTAATTTCTTCAATGATCCATTGGTTATTCAATAGCATGTTGTTTAGTCTCTACGTATTTGTCCCTTTCTCAGCTTTGTTTCTTGTAATTCATTTCTAGCTTCACAGCATTGTGATCAGAAAAGATGCTTGTTATTATTTCAATCTTCTTAAATTTATTGAGGCTTACCTTGTTTCCCAACATATTGTCTATCCTTGAGAATGTTCTATGTGCAGTTGAGAAGAATGCATATTCTGCTGTTTCGGGATGGAGTGTTCTATACGTGTCTATTAAGTCCAACTGGTCTAGCTTTTCATTTAATTCTACTGGGTCCTTGTTGACTTTCTCTCTGGATGATCTGTCCATTGATGTGAGTGGAGTGTTGAGGTCCCCCACTATTATTGTGTTATTATTAATATCTTCTTTTAGGTTTGTTAATAGTTGATTTTGCACTTTGGTGCTCCTGTGTTGGGTGCACAGATATTTATAAGTCACCATCTTCTTGGTGGAGTATCCCTTTGATCTTTATATACTTCCACTCTTTGTCTTTCTTCCACTCTTTGTCTTTCTTTATCTGTCTTACCTTAAAGTCTATTTTGTCTGATATAACTATTGTGGCAACTGCCTTCTTTTGTTTGCCGTTAGCTTGGAGTATCATCTTCCATCCCTTCACTCTGAATCTGTGTTTGACGTTGGAGCTGAGATGTTTTTCCTGGAGGCAGCATATTGTTGGGTCTTGTTCTTTACTCTATCTTGCTCTTTTTATCAGTGAATTCAATCCATTTATGTTTATGGTGATTATTGATATATGAGGGCTTAATGCTGCCATTTATCACTCATTTTCTAGTTCTCCTGCATTTCCTTTGTGTCTCATCCTGTGTATTTTGGTTTGCCCAGTCAGTTATGTAGTCTTGTATGTTGTGTTTCCTTGTTTCCTCCTTAAGTATTATTTGTGTCTCTGTTCTGCTTTTTTGTTTAGTGGTTACCATGAGGTTTGTATTCAAAATCTCATAGATAAAACAGTCCATTTTCTGATGGCCTCTTATTTCCTTAGACTAAACTGATTCAGCCCCTTTCCTCTTCCCTTCCTAGGTTGTTTTTCCACATCTTATTCCATCATGTGTTGTGAATTTGTGATTAAAATGAAAAGATTATCTTTGTTTTTGGTGTTTTCATTCCCTTTATCTTTAACGCTATTCTTGAATATTTTTGCTCACCTGTTCTGATGTATAGCTGCAATGTTCTGATTTTGTCTACCTATTTATCTCCTTACTCTGTGCTTTTTAAACCTTTCTCCATTTTTTTTCAAGTATGAGGACCTTCTTGAGGATTTCTTATGAGGCATCTCATGACTATGGACTCCCTTAGCTTTTGTTTATCCGGGAAAGCTTTTATTTCTCCATCGTATCTGAAGGATATTTTCACTGGATAGAGTATTATTGACTGAAAGTTTTTTCCTTCAAGTATTTGAATATGTCATTCCAGTCTCTCCTAGCCAGTAAGGTTTCTGTAGAGAAATCTGCTGAAAGCCTGATAAGAGTTCCTTTGTAGTTTATTTTCTTCTGCCTTGCTGCCCTTAGTATTTTTTCTTTGTCACTGACTTTTGCCAGTTTTACTACTATATGCCTTGCGGTAGATCTTTTTACACTGACTTATTTAGGAGATCTGATAGCCTCTTTCACATGGATTTCCATTCCCTTCCCTAGGTTTGGGAAGTTCTCTGCTATTATTTCTGTGAACAAGCTTTCTGCTCAATTCTCCTTCTCTTCTCCCTCTGTAACATCTATAATTCTTATGTTGCATTTTCTAGTGAGTTGCATATTTCTTGCAGACTTTCTTCATTTCTTTTTAGTCTTACTTCTCTCTTCTCATCTATCTGGTGCATTTCAACATGTCTTTCCTCGATTATCCTGATTCACTCCTCTATGATGTCCACTCCAGCATTCAGGGAATCCATATTTTGTTTTGTCTCTTCCATTGTGTCTTTCATCTCCAATATTTCTGATTGATTCTTCCTTATAGTTTCAATCTCTTGTGAAGTAGCTCCTGAACTCATTAAATTGTTTCTCTATCTTCTCTTTTAACTCTTTGAGTTTTTTGATGATAGCTATTTTGAATTCTCTGTCATTTAGATTATATATTTCTGTGTCCTCAGGACTGATTTCTGGTATTTGTCATTTTTCTCTCTGGTTTGGAGATTTAATATAATTTTTGTTACTGCTAGAGGGCATGGCTTTGTTTTTGCCTATTGTGGAATTATTTGGTTGCAGTTACTATCTATCACCACTGGTAAAGGTCAAAAGCCATGTATTCTGAACCCTCTGCATTCAGCTGAGATCTCAGGCACTGGAGCAGGCACTAAATGGGTGAGGGGGCAGGGTGCTTTCTTCTGCATGCTCTCAGGGTTTTCTAACTCTGCCCTCACTATCTGCTCTCCTGGGGTGTTAACTTGATAAGGCACCCCCCCCACATTAGCTTTTGCCTTGGTAGGGGCTTTCCTCTAGACTGCGAGGGCCCTCAGGGGTCTTTGATGTTCCCATGAATGAATGTCCCCTTTCCCGTTCCTTCCCACTCAGAGGCCACTGTCTGTCCTGGATCCCAGTCTTTTGGGAGTCAGCAAAATTTTCTCTTACCCTGTTCCACCTCCTCTGAAGGGGTCTCCAGCCTCTCCACCTTCCATTGTATGGCTGTGTGGGTCTCTCAGACATCTTTTGTGCTATGTTTAGATGTTCTCTGTTGGAGTATAAATGCCTTTTTCATTGTATGGTGGAGGGGAGAGATTATTGGGAACACTCACTCTGTCATGATGCTGATGTCACTCCCTGTATGCCATTTCTTTATCCATTGTTGGAGGAGGTTATCAAGAAGACACAATCACCAATTGACCCAGTAGCTGGACATGGGTAATTGGAGGTTCCCTACCCCTCCCCTGTCTGCAATGTGTGTTCTGCTTGCCTTTTTCAGACCCAGAAGCTACTCCAAGGATATAACCTTGAGATAGACATGTGGAGTTGAGATTATCTGAACTGGGTACATGACTGAACCCAGGTAAGCCTTGTAGATTAGTTTCCTTGCTTATTAAAACTGTCACCTATCAATCTGGAGTGGTCAGTCTTTCTTCAATCTCTCCTTGCCCTGCTTGGATAGAGGCTGATTTCAGATTATACCCAGGAAACTCCTGAAGAGATTGCAAACCACCATGTTTATCCATCAATGGACACTTACGTTGTTTGCATATCTTGGCTATTGTGAATAATTCAGCAATGAACATGGGAATGCAGATATTGCTTCAAGATCCTGTTTTCATTTCCTTTAGATATATACCCAAAAGGGGGATTGCTCTATCACATAGTAGTTCTATTTTTAATTTTTGAAGAGTCTGCTTACAGTTTTTCAGAGTGGCTGCACCAATTTACATTTCCACCAACAGCACGTAAGTGTTCCCTTTTTTGCACCTCCTCACCAACACTTATATCTTGTCTTTTTGATGATAGCGATATCTCATTGGGGTTTTGATTTGCATTTCCCTGATGATTAGTGACACTGAGTGCTTTTTCATGTACATATTGGCCATCTGTGTGCCTTCTTTGGAAAAATGTCTGTTCAGATCGTCTGCTCATTTTTAAGTTGGAGCGTTTGGTTTTTTGCTATTGAGTCATATGAGTTCTTTATATATTTTGGATATTAACTCCTTATCAGATATATGATGTACAAGCATTTCCTCTCATTCGGTAGGTGGCCTTTTTATTTTGTTGATGGTTTCCTTTGTTGTGCAATCTCCATGAGTTTCTAATTCTTGTTCTCACCTTTGTTCTGTTCTCACACCAGCTGTTACATTTTTTTCTCTGAATAGGATGTTAAATGACTTTGTTCCAAGTAATTCTTTCAATGTTTTTAATGTTTTGCCACAGTCTTCAGAACAAATATAAATTAACTATAATAATCGAATACTCACCAAGAAGACGTTGGATCATAGGGAGAAAAAAGATTTAATTTAGATTTTAATTAAGATAAGATATTGATAATTTTCTTGGGCTCTTATTTACATGACCATCATATTTGGAGAAAAGAAATCCTTCATTAATTTCAAAAGAGATAAACAAACATCACAGATACCCTGAGTGGTGCTTTCAAAAAAATTATATGCTCTTCCTTTTTAATAGTATCACATCTGAAGAATGAGCACAGAAATACAAGACAATAACAAATAAAAGTACTTTTGTGAATTTAAAAGTTAAATTTGCAAATACTCGAGTAGGTAATATAGAATGCAATAAAGATCAACTATCAGATAATGCAATTGTATGGGAAGTAGCTATAAACACGGATGAATAGGAAAATAAAAAGATTTTTTTTTATTTAAAATCTTCATCCAGAAAATCAGATAAAGTGTCTTTTTTTCACTTGTCTTCTTTCTTCCTTTCTTCTTTCTTTTCTTTTCTTCCTTTCTTCCTTCCTGCCACCCTCCTTCCTCCCTTCCCCTCCCTTCCTTCCTTCCACAATCCTTTCCTTAGTTGCTTCTTTCCTCCCTTCTTCTCTCTCTTTCTCTTTCTAAAGCTCTATAAAGTTTCTTCCTTCTTGTCTTACTGGAATTTGGGTTACAGAGGCAAAGTCGTTTTGAAAAATTTTATAGACTTAAAGTTTAGCATCAACTGAAGTTCAAAACTCCTCAGAATCTTCCCCTCCTTTTAATTCTTTTAAGATATAGTTATATTTTCTTATTTTCCTTCCTATTATATCTCCCAGGTTATAAACACACCAAAATATAATTCAAGAATTATTTTACAAGAACATAAATGCATTAAATGTAGGAAGCACAATAATGTCTTACACCATTTGGTACATGTCCTCAGGAAAAAAAAAAAAACATATTAAGGAAAAAGCTTAATGCCTATATTAGTATTTCATGGAAGAATATTTAAATATGTATTTGTTTACAATTGTATTTTTGTGCAGTTATATATGGATATTACATTGAAGGATGGAGAATATACAGAATGTCCTGTATTTAATTGACCTAATAGAGCTAACTCACTTGCAGTCTAAGGATAGGTATAAAAATTAAGTTATCCAATATTGAGTTAGAGGACAACTAGACAAATTATGAATTGTTATAAATATCTATAGTTCTTAAAATTGTCACATTAGTAACATTTAAAATAGTATTTATGGATACTACAAAACAGTAATTATCTTTTTCATGTCAGAAAATATTGTGGAAGCTATCAGGAAATGTTTCCAGAATAGCATTACAGGGAGACATGCCAGAAATCTATAGTAACAGATCTACAACAACAGAAATATATAACAATGGATATAATTACTTAAACTAACGCTATTGTATTCATTATAAAAGTGAAATTGGTGGGAGTAATATCTTTATATGAAAAAATTACAATGCTCATATTAAAAATTGATACTTCAAAATTATAAATATTTTAAACATTTGATGGGAATCATTGTAGTGTGTTTCCTTAAGACTCACTGGTATCTCTAATTTGGTAATTACTTAGTTTTCCTGGTATAGTTTCTATGAATATTCCTTCTTTAGGATACTTAAATATGAAAAATAGAAGTCTAAGTAAAACAGTTTAAATTAAAAGTAAGAGCATTTATTTATTATCTCATATAAAAAGAAATGCAAAGATATAAGGAGCATCAAATAAGGTTGTTCCTGTCCCTTTCACTTTCAGCATAGAAAAGGTCTCCTCTCCCACCAAATCAAGATAAATCTCCTTAGAAACCTACCACATACTTCTTACAGTCTCACTGACAGAACAGGGTTATCTGCTCACTTATTTGAATCAATTATGAGAAAAGGCAACAAGATTACTCTTACGTTATTAGAAGACCTTGAAGTGGAGGTTTCTGGACTATAAAGGCGAAGAGAACACATGTGACAAAGTTTATATTTGTTTAGGAAAGCAGATAGATGAAATGCATGATGGTTGGGAAAACAAAAATGTCTCATATTTCCTAAAAAGAGCTCTGATGATATTGTTTTATCATCCTAAAAACTTCAAAGTTTCCTTGTTGCCTAATCTTAATAAAGTCCAGATTCTTACCATAAATTTCTATTACTGTCATAACAAATTACTACAAATATAATAGCTTGAAACAATGCAAGTTTATTATCTATAGCTCTATGTCAGCAGTCTGGTATGTGTCTCACTGGACTAAAGGCTCCTGGAAAGCTATAGATTTTTGGGCCAGCGCATGCACAGTACAATTCCCCATTCTAGCAGGGGTGGTGGCACCCCTGCCCTGTTTCAGACAATGATTGAGGTTCCCCCTGCACTGTGACTCTGAAATGGATGAGTTGGGCGGAGGTAGGCATTGAGGAAGATTGGGGTTTGCTTGATAGGTGGCATGAGCCAGAATCCTGGTGGAGAGTATAGGACAAGGGGCCTCCAGCACCAGGGGCACCCAGGTGGTTTTGATCCCAGGATTCCCTGCTGCCCCTGTAGAATGTCGAAGATCCCAGAGATAGGGCTTCTGGGAAGAGGTGGTGGCAATAGGACCTTGGGCCTGATTCCACCTTTCTCTTGTCTTTTTCTTGTACAATACTATTGGACATCTTCTTTTCCACCATATACAATCTAGATTTATGACTACCAAACATTTTCTTGCTCATACTCTTTCTTACAGTGTAATTAAATACCACGTTCACACACTTGGGTTTTGGTTCAGAAACTCAGCTGATTCTCCAATATGAGCAGAATAAATTCATTATGTCTAAGCCCATTACCCCATCACAAGTGCCAAACCATAGCTCCAGATTCATCTCCCTTTTATATTTCTAAACTTCAACCATAAATAACTTTTTACCTGATGATTTGGAAAGTTTCAAAATTGTGCTCCTTTCTCCATATTTGTTCTGCCCTATGACGCTTTTCTTCTAGTTTCCTAAATTGAAAATTAAAAAATAATTACAGTCATAACAGTATTTTGATCAATGACAGACCACATATATGACAGTGGTCCTGTAAGATTAGCACCTTGTAGCCTAGGTGCATAGCAGACTATACCATCTAGGTTTGTGTAAATATTGCACTGGAGAAAGACATTTTTTCTTCCCTTCTAGGTTCTTCTGGCTAGTCTAAGAATTGAATTGACATGAGACAGTTTAACTGGAGAAAAACAAACAAATGTTTAATACCATGTATACACTGGAGAAACCCAGGAAAACCTAGTAACTCTCCAAAATGGCTGAAGACCTCACCTTAAATATCATCCTTAGATAAAGACAAAAGAAGGTGTTGGGGGTGAGGAGAGTCAGGGACTTCAAAGGGAAGGGAGGAAATTCACAGGTAGGTGAAAAACAGCAAACATTTCAAAAACAAGTGTTTGACCACACAGAAATGGAAGAACACAGAGGGGAGCCCAACAAACAGGCTTTTCTAGGTTCCTCCCTGTCTACACATAGTTCATGTTATGCTAAGGTGAGACCTCACTTCCTGAGACAGCTATTTTTATCTGAATTCTTTTAGGCAGTTAAAGAAGAGGTAACAAGAAAAACTTTCTGAATCTTTTGTTTGTTAAAAATAATCAACTTAAAATAAGCCTCATGTTAAAGAAACACATTTTGGGGTGGCAAATTTTTTTCCCTTTGGTGTACTCTATGATGTTCACACAATGATGAAATCACCTAGCAACACATTTCTGACTGTGTCCGCATCAGTCAGCTACGCATGACTGTATGCTATTCCCTTAATGTCCTGCTCAACTCTAATTTCATGTCATTCAAGAAAGCATGGAGTAGTAGAAAAGTGATGGGTGGGGCTTGGATTCAATCTGGACTAGTTTGAAGAACAAATCCTGCCACTCTGGAGCTATACGACACTGGGCAAATTATATAACCTACTCTAGGAATCATTTTAATTTATTCATATAAATAAGAATAATAATACATTACAAACAGTTGTTATAAATTTTTCTCAAGTAAGGTATTTAAGTGCTTGGTTCAGCGTTTGACTTGATAACAAAGAAATAGCATTTTTTTTTCCCCGTTCTTGGTACGGGTGTTTTTGAGAATTAAAAAAGATAACGCTTTACACCTCCTGTCAGAGAAGATGCTATAAAGTTTACTTACTTCTCTGCCTCAACATTATGTAAATAGAAATACAGATTACTTGTTCTTCCTACAGCTTGTGCTTCAAAGTCAGTCTAGAATGCTACATTTCACAATCAACATTCCTTCTCTTATGTTTGATGTCCTCAACTACAAAAACACCATCACTGTTCTTCCTCTGTCCAGACACCCCTCTTGAAATGATTTGAAAAATGTATTTATGTTATAAATTAGCCCATAAATAACATACCCTATATAAAATTGTAGGGAAAAAAGAGAGAGGAAAATAAATTGGTAGAGTTGATGAAAAAGAAAAGGATGATAATTCTGATGATCATGATGTGAATGAGGAACAGAGAAAGAGAACAGAGAGAGTGCACTAGAGACAGGATATACACGAGAGAGAGGGAGGGAGGGAGGTGGAGAGAGAGGGACAGAAAAGCAAAGGTTAAAATATAGGAAGTTACTTGAGCTTTCATCTAAAATTGATCATGAATTTGTAATGAAAATTTACAATTTTCTTTCTCCATTCTCTCTGTACAAATTCAAATTCCCTGAAAACCTCAGATGTTAGATGTTATTTGTCTCCTTTGTGGGATAATTCCAAACGTTATTCCTGAACGGGCTGAACCTTGGTGGTCGTTTGTCTGTCTATGATTGCAGTCATTTTATCGTTGTCTGCTGCACCCCAGGTGACTTTCTGGGGTTCATACATACTCCTTACTTTCCCAATTGGGACAACGTCATTTCACTTTAACATTAATACTAATACTAATAATAAACATGTATGTATGATTTATTATGTACCAGGCACTTTTCAATGAACTTTGTAAATTTAACTATTAATAACCTCAATTTAAAGATGAGAAAATTGTGATAGAAATCTTAAGTAACTTTGCCCGTGGTTACTTACCTAGAATTTGAGCCCATGAAATTTGGCTCCAGAATTCATGCTTTTAACTGTTTCTTTTTATTCTGCTTAGTCACCTGAGGCTTCATCACACCAGGAAACATTTTAACTCTCTTTTTTGCCTCCTTGCTCACTGGCATTTCCAAAATGGACAGGTCTATACTGATAGTCCATTGTACTACCTTTTGGAAACATTTCACTAGTGAATAGTAAGATTTCATAGAAAGTATATTTCAATGTTGGATGTTTCATTTATTATTATGTACCAGACATGTGTGTGAATGTAACAGAAGCTCATGAATGATAGACCAGTACCTCACTTTTCTTTTTTTTGCTTTAAAATGAGTTACTTGTTTACAAGCAAAATCAAATGAGATACCTTTAGAGTTGATGCTGATATAGCATTTAGTAAGAACTTCTTTTTTTTCTTTTTCTTTAGTGGCCAAAGTATATTGTGTAGGGAAAGGAAACCAATATCCAGAATGAGTGACATCCCAGTGAAGGCAGCTTGCTGTCTCTTGCTGTGATGAACACAGTTCAGAAAAATCCAGCTTTCTCCTGGTGACTGTCTCCTCAACGATAGGGCACCATAATGGAAGCTCAGTGTTGGTTTCAACTGTTGGCAGATTGGGCACTTTTATCTAGCAGTTTATTTGTGTCTTTTGATAAAAAGGCATTCATGTTTTTGAGTTCATGATAACCTTCATCATTGCCATTATGGTCACATTGTTTCAGGAATATATGACAGCATTTGGATGGCTTATTAATATTCACTAAATAGGTCATTGTTTACTTGATGACAGAGACCCTTATAGTAGTGAGTGTCCTCAGTGAACATGATATGGAACGCAAACTGTCTCAGATTCTCAGCCCACCTGCAAATCCATCCTTATACTTTTCCCCCAGAACCAGTCCTGTTTCTTGATAAACTGGTAACTGGAGGAAAATGGTTCAGTGGGCCTTTAACTTATTTCTTATCTTTATCAGGGAAAACAGATATCCTGGTAAACATACTCAGATTATTTACTAGTAGAAGGATAACAGGAAGCCCTTATCTAGTGAATGCATTTGGCAGAATGTGCTTAGTCCATCTAGGAAGCTTATCATAAATAAACCTAAAATTTATGAATTTGGAAAACACTACTGGCTGGAGAATATCACGTTAGTTTTGTAATAATGAAATCTAAATTGAAATTGTGCCACAACAGACGTGTTCTTCCTCTTTAAGCTATGTTGCACGTGCACTGCTTCAACCTTAGACCTAAATCCAAACTAAAATAAAACTTCTCTATAACCATATTAAGAATTTTTATGTTATATCAGAGTCCTAACAAATCAAAAATGAAGTATAGCAATCGTGTACTGCTGGCCCAAAGGCTGCAGTGTAATTTAAAAGTTGTGATTAGGACCATGTAACACATAAGAATGTCTATGTGTGAGTGTGTCTGTGTGTGAAGAAACAAGTGATGACATTTTTTAACGTGTCCTTGATAGAATAAGAATGGAAAACATATATTTCACAGATACCAATAGCTAGAATATCTGAGTTATTATCTAGTTTCGCTTTGCTGTTTTTACATATGATGAAACGTAGTCACAGGAACTTGTCTTGCCTCGAGTCACACTACTAGTTAGTTGTTGATTTTAGACACAAATGCTGCTATCTCAACTCTCAAGCCAGTGCTCATTTTCCTGTATGGTTTTTTTTAATGTAATCTTTCTTAAAAGAGATCATCATAAGTAGATATCAAATGAAATAGCTCAGGAGTAAAATAATCAACATAGCTTGGAATTTGGATATTCTCTAGGTAACAAGGCAAGTAAAGATACGTGGCTCCAAAGTATATGTTGCCTTACTTACTGTATTGTCGTATCTTGGAATTAGAAATATTTTATGTTTTGCATCTTTTTTCAACAAAAGGAATTTTAGCAGAAAAATTTTATGGAGAAGATGATCCAGTAAAAAAAGGTACAATGACACATTGCTTTTCCTCAAAGTAGACTAAAATCCCCAGAAGGTAACAAAATATTGAAATACAATCACCGATATAATGGAAACAAAATTACATATTTGTAAACAACATAAACTATGACATATTTTTGAATTTGTTATTAGCACACATTTCAAGGGTTTCTATGGGAGATTCAAAAGAGTATTGGAATCTCTAAATACAGCCCCAGATTGTAGAGAAATTATTTTTGTGTTTTTCAGTTTAGAAATAGCTTATTAAAATGTATAATGCATAAATGCTACGTTTTTTCCCTTAGTTCCATGTAAGAGATTTCAGAGCTATCTCGTTCAGTTTGTCTTTTATATCTTTTTCTTTTCAAGATTAATTTCGCATTTAGTGAAGGTTCTAGTCTATGTATCTTTCAGTCTGCATCTGCGTCAGTTTGGCATTTCTTAACAAGGGTCTATGATCACTATGTTACTAAGTCCATAGTGGTATGGGGATCGGGGGTCCAATTTTAAATAATGTAAAAATGCATTTCACATATATACCATTAATTATTTAATTAAAGCTATTTATCCTAGTGTTCATTTTTCTCACTCACTACAAGTAATTAATAGTTGACTGTCTTGATTTATTCTCACAAGCCAAAATCATGTTTTCAAAATCCACATGGAAAGACTAATGCATGTTTCCATGCGGCTACAGTTGAGAGTAGATATTAAACTGAAATCCACTTCTGGTATATCTGCAATGTAAATATTTCATGAAAGCACTCGAAGGAAGATAGGAAAGATCCCTCTGTGTGTTGGGCAAGATTGCTCTTCTCAGATAATACTACCACATACAGTATTTATTGGCTTTTACACAGATCAGCAAGGCTGCCAACAAGATGTTGATATGCTGACTGAATAACCTCAACTGCAATTGAATATATAATGACTGCTTGAGCATCTGTGGCAACAGTCTTTGAAAAACACTATGTTGAAAGCATTAGGAGGATTTAGTTTTTAAGGGGAAATGTATATCTCATTTTCTTTATACTTTCCACTAATATACAAATACTGAAAGTAAATGTAAGGCTTATATAAAAAAATGAATCTACTAGAATCTAAAGGAATCTGTTTCCTCCATATATTTATATTGGTATATTAATCTTTTTATGTAAAACAAAATAATTATTTTAATTTAGCATTTATACTATATTAAACTATATTTATACTACCTTTTTTTAAATAGACTTTACTTTTTAGAGCAGTTTTAGGTTCACGGGAAAATTGAGTGAAAGGCGCGGACTTCTCCATGTAGCCACTGCCCTCACACACGCAGAGCCTCCTCCACTATTGACATCTCCCACCAGAGTGGTACATCTCTTGCAATTAAGGAATTGATATTAGCACATCGTTATCACTCAAAGTCCATAGTTTAACATAAGAGTTCACTCTTAGTGTTGTATATCCTATGGATTTGGGAATATTTATACTAGTTCTAATCATAAGAATCAACACCAAGACCATATACACATGCCTAAGTGACCGCCCTCCACATAGTAGAAATGCATGATGGTTGGGATCATTAATAGAGCAGTATTTTACACTGGTAAAAATTTCCTAGTATTTCCTAAGTCGAACTTTTTGACTCTGTATTTTCATTTTTTTCAAATAATCTGATTTTATTTTATTTCTCAACTATTTTTTTAATTTTGGAATAATTTTTATTTAATTAATTTTTGAGGTACCATCGGTTTATAATATTAAATAAATTTCATGTGTACACCATTATATTTCGACATCTGTGTCGACTACACTGTGTTCACCAGCCAAGCCTAGTTGCCATCCATCACCTGACACGTGCCCTTTTGCCCCTTTTGCCCTCTCCCTCCCTAGCTCCTTCCCCTCTGGTAACCACTAATCTACTCTCTCTCACGGATTATTCTCTCAGAGAATAGAGTGGTGTATTTTTATTAAACAATGTAGAAATGGAGATAAAGAAATCCAATGGCCATATAGAGATTTCCTATATTTCGGATATAAAGAGTAAGTTTTAAATAGTTGTGTTTTATTAAACAATTGCCATTTTTGTCACAATTAAATTAACTAATCTCATTTTTTAACATGTTTTTCAAAGCACTTTTCAATTTTTCCAGGAAAATGGACTAAGTTCTGAAAAAAAAGTACATGAAGTCTTCTACATAAAGTGACAATTTGGTAAGAAAAGTTTGATGAAGATTTTTAAAGGTAAAATAATCACAACTTTTAAAGTATATTGCAACTCTGAATTATAAAATGGTTTTCATTTTCCCAATGGTGATATTTTCCCCCAAATCTATCATATATACTAAAAATATCTCAATCTGAAGAAAATATATCTGAATATATGTTGTTATAATAAACATAAATAAGTTATAAAATTATAGATAATAACCCAATTTGTCCTTGCAAAAGTTGTGACAAAAATGTTCATGACATGCAGAAGAATAAAATTGTTCAATTCTAATATATTGTTCAAGGAAAATTATCTATAAAAATTTCATTGCAGGGGCCTGCCCAGTGGTGTGATGGTGAGGTTCGCACGCTCTGCTTTGGAGCCCCAGTAGTTGTGGGTTTGGATCCTGGATGTGGACCTACACAGCATTCATCAAGCCTTGCTTTGGTGGCATACCATATACAAAAGAGAAGAAAATTGGCATAGATGTTAGCTCATGGACAATCTTCCTCAAAAAAAAAAAAAAAAACACCATTGCAGTTTGTCCTATCAAAGATGAAATTTAGAAAAGAACTTTGGAAAGCAAGGTAACTTAAAGTACTATAATTAGAACTCTCCAATGCATAAAGACACATTTTAGTCCCTTGTTAATAAAAAAACTAAGAGGACTTACATTAAACATATTATTAGCAAAAACTTGCTCCACTTGATGAAGGAAAATGTAAAGTCTGTGACAGTCAAAGGGACATTGCCCTGGGAGGATTAAATTCACTGAGAATAAAATCTTTAGTAGTTAAATAGCTTTTCAGAAATTGTTGAATGTCAAGTGTCTCTAGGCTTTCAAATTGCTCAGTTCATTCAAGGGTGAATGAGTCAAATACACAGTAATATCTATGCTCCCTTGATTTATTGGTTATTTGGAATGTATTTTAAAAAGTGGAAATTAAGTTCTGGTTTTATTAAATTTATGAGGCCAACATTCATACAAGTGTGTTCCCTCATGTATCTGTGGTAATGATTCCCTAGTAAACATGAAAAGTGGGACAAAGAGAAGAAATATGATTATATGCTTTGTTGAAAATCTTATTTTTCAAAACTACTCATTAATAAAATGGGTATATAGGGGCCAGCCCCACGGCATAGTGGTTGAGTTTGGCATGCTTGGCTTTGGCAGCCCAGGTTCCTGGGTTCAGATTCCAGGCATAGACCTATAACATGCATCAGCCATGCTGTGGTGGCGACCCACATTCAAAACAGAGGAAGATTGGAACAGGTGTTAGCTCAGGACTAACCTTACTCAGCAAAGAAAAAGAAAGCTTTAAAAAAAAATAATAAAATGGGTGTATAAAGTACTCATACTCTAGTTAACTTTCAGATTTGTGTTTTAGTTTTGAATTATATACTCAGAAAGTTTCAGGAAAGAGAAAAGATAACCTATTGCATTATCCAAATAGTAAACTATAGCAGTGTATATTGCTTACTGTGCTGGTATTTTTCTTTCTTTTTCCTTTTCTTTTTCCAATGTCACATAATGATGAAGAGGTATTTCTACAAGAGCACAATCACTTCACAGATGCATTTCCCAGGCAGTGGACTTATTTCTTCCTCTAGCTGGTCACTCTCAGCTCCTCCACAGCACCTGGCCTCCTACCAGTCTTCCCTCCTTCTCAGTCACTTCACCCTCCAGGTAAAGCCTTGGGTGATATGCCTTTCAAGGCAGCTCCAGGAAAGCTCTCTCCTGCTTTGTCTGCATGTGGTCTACAGAAAATAGACTCTTTGCTCCCTTCTCCCCAGCTCCAACTGTTGTTTGGATTTGAGGCTTGCTCCCAACACAGCCCTCTGTTTCCTGCTGCTCTGCCCCTCAGGCTGATTCAACCTTATTGCTTATGTGACCTAACGTTCAGGGAGTCCTGATGAAATCCTCTCCTGTGACCTCGGGAAGAAGGACCTCTCTGGGTTCCCCCTCACATGGTGGAAGGTACGTTGGAACTGTTTCCAAAGGAACCCTCTCTCTCTTAACTTTTCCAATCTTGTTCCTTTGAAAAGCTAACAATGGGTGTTCACTAAATCTGGTATAATTTATTTTATAATTTTGGAGCATATCCTGCATAGATATCCTAACTCTCATTATAGGCTATCAAGTACTTAGCTTTATTTAATTGCGTTTAGTCTTTGAATCATTGGCCAACTTCATTGTAAAAAACTGATGACACACATGTAACACTCTATTACAAAGTTCTAAATACATATTTTCACCAAAAGTAATATGATGACATCATCAATTAAAGGAATCACTAAATGAATAGATTGTAGCACATTCATGAAAAACTATATTCAACATATATGCTTATAAAACATATATTTTCCATTTACTTTTCCTAATGTGAGCTATTTTTAAATGTAAATTTTATTAACGTCTATGACTTGTAGTCAGGTTGAGACATTTAATCATTTAAAATTCCTTATGTTAGTATTTAATATATATACAGTCACTTCAATAACATCAATCTAAGCAGTTTCTCTTTTAAAATATAATCTTCAAAATGAATTTTTAATTAGTTAAAAGATATAACAACATTTTGGTAGCATTCACCAAATTCGTTGAATTTTAACATCTTTCCTTCCCTCAATAGCCCTCTTTTGGGAGAAAGTGATTGCTACAAGTCCCATAAATACAGCTCTAATTAAAAAATACAATGACTTATTTGGAGAAAATGCTATCTATATTAGCCATTTGAGGTCATTTATTATGTTGCCCCATCATTTTTAAGCTGTTTTAATTTATGATCAATGACAAGAAAATGACACGTGGTAGCACTAGTGTGAAAACGCATTCTCAAAATATTGATTTGTAGGAACCAAGCTCTACAAAGTACTTGGGAGAATAATTCAAAGTAATCAAACAACATTCTAAGTATAAAATTGTTTTACTTTTTTCCTGTTGCTCAAATTTAAAAACTAGAAACTCAAATTAATATAGCTGTTTAATTTCACTCATTTTTAAAAAATCAGCATTAAAATTTAGGGAATAAAATATTTGAGCAATCAAGGAATCATGGGGATGAATTTACTAACAGTTCATTAGAACCTCAAGTAATTTAAAGAATTAAGCAGTTTATAGTAACATGTTAAATTTTGTTTCCTATTCTGTCACACTTTTAGAATAGATGATTACACATACACATTTGTTTGAACATATGTATATAAATGTATATTTATATTTTTATCATTACTAAATCTGTATTAATACCCCCAAAAAAGAATGAATACATTTCTTAAAATATTTTATGAATTAACGAAGTAATACATTTCAAATCTAATCAAGGTTTATTCATTCACTTCACAGCCTGCTGCATCTTTACAATCCTTTGTGAAGATAAAGATAATGAGTCTCACAGTGAAATGGGCACTCAACAGAGAGAGACTAACCTAGTCTGTCACTAGCAGACATTTTCCAAATATATTCCTTTTCACAATTTGTGTCTCATGACAGGCATATGTAATCAGTTAATTCTTTCTATCTTAATTGAGTCACTGAAGCATAATTTTACATGAACTTACACTTTGAGTTTAACATAATGACTGGGAAATACATAAAAAATGTTGTCTTTTATGTTAAATACATTATCCTATCATTTTCTTCAGTCATAAAATTATACACAAAACTAGTTTGGGTAAGAATAAAAAGAAAAATAATTAGTAATATAGACTTTACCAATGATTTTACTGAGCACATTTCTAGAGAAAGTTAAGGATTATGTGATAGTCATCTGATTGATTACAAACTAATCTTAATATTTAATGTAAATATTGATATGTCTCAAAATTGAAACTGATAATAATTCCTAAGAATCTAATTATTGTCATAGCAGTTCTACCATTATATAAAAATCTTGCTCAAATAAAATTTAGAATTGTAATTGATGCCACGTTCCAATGACTCTCATTCAACCAGTGTTTTGACAGTGCCATTCTCTTTCAAGTCAAGCTTGAGTTTTGAACTTTTGGTCATTTGTGCCTCAGTAGACAGGGTACTACTTCAGTGGATTTTGGAGTTGTTCTTCATTTCATTCTTTCCCTGAAATGCTCTGACTCTAAAAAGTTTTTCCCAGTGCTCTTTGTTAAATCATGTGTCATTTTCAAGTTCATTAATAGTCCATTAATATTTACTGTGATAAACAGTTCATAATTGACAGCATAGTTAAATTAATAGATTTCATACAACTATTAGTTGATCTCAGTTTTGTACACTTTTACTATTTCTTAAGTTTTTTCTCCATAACGTATATTTTCTATTTATTCTTTTATTCATTGTTTTCTATCCTCAAACTGTGTGCTTTATTTGGGATTTATGAATTAGACATTTTTTTCTAGTAGTTTCTGGTAAGTATATTTAGGACAAAGCTAGATATTTGCTGACTGCTGGTGATTTCTTTGATCCCAATTATTAACTAATTATGCCACAGTTTGTCTTTAGGCATAAAATTTTAAAAGTTAATTCATAAATTTAACATATATTTCACAATAATATTCTGCATATCAGGTATTGTTGAACTATAACAAAAAAATTTTATTTTCCTTCAAAGAACACAAACAATGGATGATAAATTTTAGTATATGCATTTGAAATTATCAGATTATATGTTATGGTTTTTGCTTTGATTAAACTGAAAATGACTAGTAGGTTAAGTAATATTTGAAATACACATATTTGATAGGCTAATTCATTGGTCAATTAGTCTCATGTTTTTTCTGTTGATAGTATTTCCAATTTTAAAATATTCATACTTTGTTATTCAGGATTAATGATTTACTTTTCTTTAAATTTCCTTAAGATTTAACCTTTTCAAACATTGCTTCAAAAAACAAAAGTTTTAATTGTACAATTTCCTTTATATTTATCAGCAGTCTCTCTTCTCATGTGAAAAAATATTATAATTCATGCAAAAAAAATGGTATTTGGGGACTGTAAGTAACAAAATAGTGGAGTTTCCTAAATCATTATATTTAATCACAGGTAATTCAATTACTTCTCACCCCATGAGAGCAGTTGATGCTAATAGCTGATAGCAGTTTATGGCTAATAGCTGCTATACTCTTCGTATGTGGGAAAGAAGTCACTACGACTATCTATTGAAGAATTTAAAGACTAACAAACATTCTTGCCAATTTATTGCTCACTGATGGTTTTAATGTATTGGAAATGCTAAGGAGCTTTTTTTCTTACAAGAGGAAAATTATTAAAAAATAGTGAAGTTTTGACAAGATACATGCAGAAATAGTTTTATTTTTCTTAAAATATCTTCATAGAATCATAAAGGTGTAGAATTGCTGAAGATTAGTGGTTATGACCTCCTGGTTTCAGAGAATTAAGTTCTGGAACATTCTAACGCATAAAGCTGTTTCTATTTTTTTCTGCCTACCTCTCCTCTGGGCCCTGCTTTCCCCCTTCCATTTCAGGGGGAAAAAAGAAAATCCTCCCTTGGTAGGCACATTAAATGTTTATTATATTGACAACACAATTGAATAATTTCTCTTTTTTTTCTTATTTTGGCTGAGGAAGATTTGGCCCTGAGCTACCATCCCAACATCCATTGCCAATCTTCTTCTTTATTTTTTTATGTGAGCTGCTGCCACAGCCTGTCTCTAACAGACATGTGGTGTATGTTGACACCAGGGACTCAAACCTGGGCCACCAAAGGGGAGCATGCTGAACTTAACCACTAGGCCACCTGGGCTGGCCTCGTTTTTTCATTCTTAAGTGGATGAAATGAGGAAACATGTCAGTATTTTTCTCTAGTAATTTGCTGAGTAGAAAATAGATAAATAGTACTGATATATTTTATTGATATGCATATGTATAAATAGCATGCATGCATCAGTTCAAAATAATGTATTTCAAATTTGTAGCTTAATTATTTCAATAGATAAGAGCAGATGTAACATAACAAGTCAAGGTGCTGGGTTGGAGTCTGAGCTAACAGTCATTTCCTTTCACTCATTGGTCAGGAGCTGCTCTCCAGATCCCACTGAACTCTCAGCACCAGGAAAAAGGGGGCTTATTTTAGTAACCAAATTCAAGGAGTGTTTACTTAATGTGAGTGATAATAAGTGAATAATCTTACAATAATCGATTAAAATGTTAAGAAAAAATAATATATAATGTTATCCTGAATTAGTTCTTTCTCATTTTAAATAGGTATTGATACTAATTCTATAATCTCACTGATAGCATTTTCTCACCTACGAATGAGGTATGTATGACCCTAGGCTGCCATCAAGTTCAGCAGAACATAGAATTTGTCTTGCTTTACATGAAGCATAGTGATAAATGCTAAAATATATAAAAGGAGTACAGATTATGAAACCTTAAACTAGGCATCACGTTGAGCTTGTGACACATCTTCAGAACATTTTTCCCTAATTTTCTTTAAATATAGAGTAGTAAATATTTTCTTTTGAACCGATGGAAAATATAGTTAATTAATAAAGATGTTTAAATATGAATAGAAGTATAATATATGTGCAATTTTACATAGGACATCATGCAGAGTAAGGGTAATATTCTCATGCATTTTAAATAAAGCAACAGAATAACATCAATAAAATGCAAAAGTAACTAATACGGCAGGGAGAATCAGCTGTAAAGAGTCCATAGCCAGACAGCAGGTGAAGACTAAAAAATGGAAAAGATGTATCTGTTGAAAAGCTTACACTCTTGTTAATACATAAGAAATACTAAAATTACATATTCAGAAACTTCCTAGCAATATCCCCATCAACACTTACCTAAACTAGGTCTTACTTTCGCTACCTTACTTGGCAGAAATACAGGAAAGTAGAGGCACTAAGTTTAAATTTCTTTTGGTCAATCTTCTTTGAATCTGTTCAAAATAATTTATTTGAATACACTGTCTCAAGTATTTTAGCTACAAATTTCCCTTAACTGTTAGTCCTTAATTAACATACCACAGTGGCAGTATTTAGTTCATAAAACTATGTGCTACCAGAAAACAATTTTTTAGATATTATTTGTGGTTGACTTTTTTCAAAGAATATAAAACGGTATATAAAAACAGATATAAAACAATCAATTGTTAGAGGTTTCAACCAGGAATTTTGTCTTAAAATCTTGTGAGAATATATTTCTCTCCATCTTAGTGGTGACCAGATGAGAAGTTATATCAATAGCAATAATTTATTGTATGCTTACTTTGTATTGAATATAGAATAGAGAGAGAAGATGAGTTGATAAGAAAGTGTATTAAATATGTAGACTCTGATTTCAAAGAACTTGTGATCTATTTGGAAAAATAAATTGACACACAAAAATCACTTAAGTTTAAATATCATTGATGAGAAAATGAAAATAGTATTGTTTGTCATATATAATCACTATTTTTCAAAGAAAAAACCATTAAATATTAAGTTTAAGGTTATAGTCTTTAGTTATAAAACCACTAAGGTCCCTATTTTTTTAACTCTCATCAGATTTGTTTTTTAAATTTATTAGACAGAGTACAACTTCAATGTAATAATAGAATAAAAAGCATGTATATAATTCTGACTATTTTTCACCCAAGTTAGGAAACGATAAATTTTACAAAAATTTGCACAAATTTTAGGAATAATACACATGAATAAAATATTACTTTATTTCTTATGGAAAGTCAATATGCCCGACACAACCTAGGAGAAATATTTGTCACATTAAGTGACACGATGTCAGTGCACAGCTTCCTCAATCCAGGATGCTGTACAAAACAATATTTAAATGATGTTTACCATACAATTTCTAAGTTTCTGGATAGGGCATTAAATGTCTCTTTCCCTTCAGAAGCTATCACTTTCAGCACATTAGCTTAACAGTGCACCTGGAATACACACTCTGTTTCAAATACAGGGGAAGGCCTGCTTGTGTATGAATAAACTCTAAAATTATAAAGTCTATTAAATACTTATTTTTGAATGACTTCTTTATCATTGCTCTTTTAGAACATTCAGAACACAAAATGTTCTTTGAGAACATTTTCCCCTTAAATAAATTAAATTTTAATTTATTTAGCAAACACTTTAATAGCATCTGCTATACACCAGACCGGGGCCAACTATGGGAGTTGTAAATATTGTTAAAAAAGAAACAACAGCTCCAAAATGGAGTCATGTGCGCTAAGCCCGTGTCAGCTAACGAAGACTTAATTGCAGTTTCAGCCTCTCCCGGGAATTTGAACTTGAACCACTCAGTGAGGAATTACCTGGTCAGCACTAGTGAGATAATCTGCCTGATAGACCCGGCATTTGCCCAAAGGAAGGTGATCCTGCCTAAAATAATTCACTTTGATAGAAACTTCTTTTTTTCTGTCTTTCTGCCTATAAAAGCCTTCCATTTTGTACAGCTCCTTGGAGCTCCTTTCTAAGATGCCTGCTTCATGAATTGTTGAATAAAACCGATTAGATCTTTAAATTTACTCAGTTGAAATTTTGTTTTTTAAGATACAAGTAAAAATATATTATGAAATTAACTGCCTTCAAGGAGGAGTCTGTTGGGAGAAATAAGTGTAAAGAGATGGTTAGGAAAAATTAAACTTTCCAAAACACTTATAAATAGCATATTATGGGAACACGTAACACCAGTCTTCCGAAATATATAGAAGAGTGTTGTTTGAAAGAGATCAATGATAGTCTTATGAATCACCTTCTTCCAATTGTTAGGCGGAACTTTGAATGTGAATGAGATTACCATTTACGGAGACAGAGAGTAGCATAACACTTAAAAGCCTGAGCACTGGTGGAAGGCAAATGTTGATTTAAATCCTTTTGTAAATCCATACTGCCCATAGCCCTAAGATTTTCTCTACCACATGGCCCCTTCATCATACTCACAGTGGATTATCAAAAGTCACTTGACCAGTCAATCCACAGATTGGTAAATGACTTATTTAGTGCTACGTTGCAAAAGCCTTGCCCAACAAGAATAATGGAAAGCTTAATGGGAAGAAAGAGATCAATTAGAGTTTCTTCCAGTGTCAAGATGGAATTCAAAGGGAAAGAGAGTAGTTTTTGTTGTTGTAGTTGTTTTGTTTTGAGTTGGGGAAGGGGAAGCGGAAATGCAGAGAGAAAATTTCATAAAGATGAAGTTGAGTAGTAGAAATCCATGAATTACTATTTGTTGTTGTTATTATGATTTATTATAATTATTGTATTGTTAAAATAATAACCTATTCTTTGGAGCTGCTTTGGATCATGATTAAGTTTCCAGTTCCAATCTCCATAAGACCTTGTGTATCCCAGTGCTTCCTCTTTCCAGTAGATCTATTCTCTGGTTATTTTTAACCTTAGTGAATTTTAGTCTTGTCAATGAAATTTTTGTTTTCCCTTTTTCAACATGTATCAGTAAAATAAATACCTCTCTCATCCTTTATTATTTGAGCAACCAAAAATGACTAATGATCATAGGAAAGGGCGGAAATGGTTTTTGAGAGAATATCAAATATTTGGAAAATATACATAAATTGTTAAAAACTGCTATTTTACTTTCTAGAGGTTCTAGAAAGTTTGTTCTTAATTCTTGACTGAAACTATGTTTTTACTTATTTAATAATAACTTTTATACATCTTTACAATCTCCAACAAAATTATAAATTTCATGAGAAGTGGTATGACTTGATCAGCTTCTTGTGTTAATGACTTCCAAGGTAAAGGGTCTTTCACGTAATGTTTCAATGATTTGTTGTTTTTGTTTAAATTTAAATATCTGGAAAACGGGGTTGTTTGTAAACTAGTAAAGTCACTGCTTATTTAGAGAATACTGAAACAAATGGAAATGGGATTCTCATTCAGGGTATAACCAGAGAAAAACTTGCCTGGACTTTTTTTTTTATTAAAGATTTTATTTTTTTCCTTTTTCTCCCCAAAGCCCCCCGGTACATAGTTGTATATTCTTCGTTGTGGGTCCTTCTAATTGTGGCATGTGGGATGCTGCCTCAGCACGGTTTGATGAGCGGTACCATGTCCGCACTCAGGATTTGAACCAAGGAAACACTGGGCCACCTGCAGCAGGGCACGTGAACTTAACCACTGGGCCACGGGTCCAGCCCCTTGCCTGGACTTTTAAAATTGAAAGAGTAGGAATAAGAAAGATTTTATTAAGCATACATGATACATGAAACATCAAGGTTGTGTTATATCATATTAATTTAACGTGCATTTATGAAAAATGTGCAATATCTAAGACACTGTTGTTGGCATATACATTAACTCCTGGTTTGTCATTGTCAAATAACAAAAATAAAGCTCAGGCAGTGAGTGGAGGTGGCTCCAACTGGAGGTGCTGATATGCAGATGCTGTAATAGTCAGAATACTTATATAATCTAGATTTATAGTTTTAAAATGTAGTTTTCATGTTTAAATACTACCCTCAAGTAATGATTTTTTTTTTCTTTGTATATTTATTCCCCTCAAAGAAAAGATCTGATTCTCTAAAGTTGTTTCATTGAGTACTTTTAGGAAAAATGAGTTTTCTGGTTTTAAGGCAAAGCAGAGGACTCATTTGTTAAATGAGGCATTTGCCTAATGGATAGAGGAGGATCAGCAAGATTAAGGTCATGGATCTTTTCTTGCTGTCAGATAATGTGTTAAATAAAATCAAAGGGATGATAAACAAGGGTAATTGCAGAGAAAAGCATTCCCTTAGGGTTCAATCCGGAAATCTTCTAAAACGTAAATTTTCAGGATGGACACTCAAAATCTTCTTTAAAGTAGACAGTAGGGGCAAGTAACAGAATCACTTTCAGGGAATTAAAATAATCTATTCATTATTTTTAAGAAAATGATAAAAATTACTTATGCTAGAGTTAGGATCTATAGATACATTTACAAGTGATTTCTGAAGTTATTTATGGCCAAAGCTACTATCTTTTAAGGACAAAGAAAGTAATATTGGTCTTATTAAATCAAAATGTCATATTAGAATGCTGATATAAGCAAAGCCCAGATTAGCAGAACTTAATAAATTTAGAAAGGTAGAAGAATTACTTAAACTAGATGGAAAACACATTTGAATTATTTTATCTTTAAAAACGCATGGCATGAACATTGTAGGGGATCAGAATTGGCCACCCCAAAATGTATCTCTCTGCCTTGTCTTGATTATTTTTAAGAACAAAAGACTCTAGGGGCCAGTCTGGTGGCTCAGCAGTTAAGTTCACATGTTCTGGTCCGAGGCCCAGCGTTCACCAGCTTTCCCAGGTTTCTCCCATGTATATGTGTTATAAAGCTTCGTTTGATTTTCTCCTGTTATTCCATCACATGTCAATTTAATTCATAGACCATACAGAAGGACCTAGCATGGATAGAGGATTCATTTTCTTCCCCTACAGAATAAAAAAGAAGTCTTAAAATCCTTGCCTAAGTAAGAAACAGAAAAGGCAATCAACAGTAAGAACAAATGATAACGCAAAAAAAATAGTTGCTTTACTTATAGAAAATTAGATCATTTTGATGGTAGCACTAAATCAGAGAATACAATAGTTTCTGGAAAAAACAACAACAGTTACTTGAGTAAGACAATCTAAGTTCAAAATCTAAAATTAAAATTATAAACAATAAATCAAGACAGACTAAGATTATAAAAAAACCAATGAATATCAGAGTGCTTATTCCTATTCCTATATTTGAATACCGGCATGATGAAATAATCCATTATTGAGAACACAGACATCACTTAATTTTGTTAATTGAAGGAAATTATATTAAAGTTGAATGGGCATTTTATGAAGATTGAGAGGATGATGTGCATCTGAAATTTGTCATCTTTTTTCTGTTTCTAATCTTGAGGAAGAAAGACAACAAGTTGCTGAACTTAAGCCATATATCTCAAGGAGAGAGAAAGCTTCAGAAAGCATTTGGTATCTTCAAGTTTTTCAAAATAATAAAACTCTAACTTAAAAGGACAGTGGCAGTGGCAGTAGTATTGTTATATTTCTATGTTCTACAAAAATACATTGATATATAAACCAGAATTTTGAAACTGTAGGGGAGGAAGACTTCCCTCTGGGTTTTCTGGCTGGGCTATGAATTAAACTAACGTGAGATGAATAACAGGAGGAAATCAAACAAAGCTTTATAACATGTATACATGGGAGAGACCCAGAAAAATTGAGTAACTTTCCAAAATGGCAGAGGCTCTCATTTTAAATACCATCTTCAGCTAAAGACAAAGGAGGATGTTGGGGCTCGTGGTTTGGGACTTCAAGGGGGTGGAAGGCAATTTACATGAAGATGGAAGTGCAAATGGGCCAACTACAGACAATGTGACCTGAGAGACACATTTTATATTACATTACAGTTATCCTATGGTACTAGTTCCTTCCTGGAACAGGTCCTTCTATTTTAAACTCTTTTAGGCCATTGGGGGATGGTCAAAGCTTCTTTCAGAGTCTTTTTGTCCTTAAAAATAATCAAGCCAAAGAGACACATTTTGGGTGGCCATTTCTGATCCTCCATAAAACTAAAACTGATTTAATAGTTTCTACCAGCATTCTTTAAGTTTCACATAGTGAATAAATGTAATCTGATGAAACAAAACATAATTTGGGGGGAATTTCTGAACAGGAAAATAGTTAAGTTACAATTAAATAAATCCCATTGTAAAAACAGTAAATGCAGCTTGTTAATTGTGCCATTTTATTTCTAAATCGTAAAGCCAAAATCAAAGGCAGGGCTAATAAAAGTATATATTTAGAAAGGTTAATAGACTAAAAGAAATGTTATTGTATTTAACGTTCAAGGCTTATATGCTTTTTTACTTGCCTTTTATTTTATGACCCATCGCTATACAGTCACTTTCTACCTAAACTATATTTAGTTTTTGCTTTCCCAAATTGACATAAAAAATTAAGTTTTAGTCCTTTACATCAACAAGGCTCAAAAATCTACATTGAATATTATATACTTGATAAAATCAGTATTCTTTTGATGGGGTTTAATATTATTGTACTGTTATTGTGTGATATCTTTCATAGAATTAAGTAATTCATTAGTAAAACCTTACCAGCAGAATAAGGAAATACTGCCATCAAAAACTCAAAAAATGGATTTGAAGAGAGAGGTTCAGGGAATTTTTAGGTTCCTGCCACATGTGAATTCCTGAGAAAAAGATAGGCTGAAGATTTTTAGGAAACACAGAAAGAAAATTCAAAGCTAGGTTATATCCCATGATTTACATCTGGTAGTGGATGTGGTTTTAATTAATTTATTCATTTAGTACCTACAGTGTTCAAAGTATACATTGGAGTATAATTTGTAACCAGTCATTGATATTTGTAATTTTTGATTTTAAGATATATTGACCTCAATTTATAATCAAATAATCTAATTCATCAGATAAACTTATGAATAAATATTTAATAAGAATAATACATAAATAAATAGTTTGGAACAATAATTTATAAATAACAACTTTTTTTTAAGAACAAGAATTATGTGCTGACCCTCACCCCCAGTTTCACTCACAGGTATCTATGTTGAGAATCCTAAAATTTCATTCAATTAGACAATTACTGGTTATCTAGGGTACGACAAGTATGGGTGGGCATATAAATACGATCTAATATGAGTAGCATAAAATATAAAAGAGAAAAGTAAGAGTAACTTAGTCCCAGGGAATGAATAATCACTTATCGAACAAATAATATTTGAGTAGCATTTTTAAGAGAGTACACTTTAACAAATGGACAAGGGATACATTCTTAGAAACCATCATTTACATCATTCATGAAGTAGTAGCCACCAAATACTTAAGAAGAGTTACATATTTTCTCTAAAGATCTTCAAGAACTCAAGGCCATTCAGATTCAAGTTTTAAAAATAGATTAGGAAAAGAAAGCAAAGCCTCGCCTTGTATGGTGACCTTACAACTTCCAAACTATTAAACCAGGAATATTTTGTAGCTGTTAAAACAAAAATAGAAGTAAACTGCTGTGCTATGGTCACTTATGGGACTTCTTTCAAACTTCTTTACAAAGAGGTGGACTCTATAATTTTATTTCTTATTTAGAACTGAATTCTCTTCTGTAATTTTATCTTAAGATTTTAAAATATCCACTAACATCTAAGCTTTAAATTATTTTGTTGATTGAATACAAAGGTATATGTAAAATTTTACTCCCTCTCTCTCCCTCTGTGTGTGTGTGTTTATATATATATATGTATATATATATATATATATCCTAAACACATTTTATCATTTTAAAATTCATAGCTAAGTCTTATGGCCAAAAGTTTGTTAATTGGTATATTTAGCTTTTAATAAAGGGTGACACTTTTTTAATGCATATCTTCTCTATGTTTGGAATATATAATTCTATGTCAAAATAATGACATTTTAATATAATGCAACTAATATTTTAAATTCAAGTTTTAGTGACTTAAAAATATTATATTAAATATCTGGACACATGAACAACATTTTCCTTACACTATTTTATTAAAAAAATCATAAAATAGATTGTAAATACATTTGCAGCATATAATCTGCCCTATTATTTTATGATTTTAAAAATATTCAATTTTTAAGATAAAATGTTTAATATAGAAGTTATTTACTATATAGCATTTTTTTTAGTTAATGTTTATTAAATCATAGAATGATTATGGAAAAATACAAGGGGGGAAAACACTCTGTATATTTTTTCCAAATTGCCATTGCAGTGTGGTGTTTTTCCTAATCTATTTTGTAAAATTACATCTAAATGGCCTTGCATTCTTGAGAATCTTTAGCAATCATAGACCATCATGGTGACAGCTTTTATCTTGTATTGATCATTAAACGATTTTGGCCTTGATGGCACATTAGCGTTCAGTAATGTTTACATAACCATTTTTCTAAACATTTTTAAATAAACAAAATGCATATATTCTGGACCTTGACAGGAGAGGTTGACATTATTTCTTTAATAGTCTTATTTTCTCGAAAGCTCAAGACCATTACATTCAACCTGATCATATCCGAACATATTTTTGTTCACTCTCTATGAGTTTTTTCATTTAAGAGGATGAATTAAAAACCACGGAACTAATTATGGGGTTTTGACCTCTATATTACAGTAATAAAGTGATCAGAAATCCTATTCACTTGTCAATTTTCATCATAACTAAAATAAGAGCTTCTAAAATTATAATCACCTATCTGTTTAGTCCATAAATTAAGGGAGATTTCTCTCCTAGATCTATTAACTAATTTGTTCACTTATTTCTTCTGGCAGCTAAATTGGTCTTATATTTGAAAAGTGTTGCATTGTAGAAAAGGAGACCAAACAGTAATATTTTCCTAGCACACTAAGAAGATAAGAATGTCAAGAATTCTATATAGATCCAGTTTCTGAATAATGAGCAAGTGAAATAAACAATCACAGAATCTTTGGTTTCTGTTATAACTCACATCCCATGAAGAAAAATTAGTTTCTGGTAGCTTTCATTTATCACGAAATAAAATAGTAAATAAAATAAATAAAATTCTGTCTTTTTTGTGGTTTTAGAGACCATAGAGAGTCCATTTCTTAAAGTAAATTTAAAAAATGAGGACCAGCCCTGATGGCCTAGTGGTTAAAGTTTGATGCTCTCACCTCTTCTGCAGCCCGGATTTGTTTCCTAGTCCCAGAACCACACCACCCATCTGTCAGTTGCTGTGCTGTGGTGGTGGCTCATACAGAAGACCTAGAAGGTCTTACAACTAGGATATACAGCCATGCACTGGAGATTTGGAGAGGAAAAGAAAAAAGAGGAAGATTGTCAACAGATGTTAGCTCAGGGCAAATCTTTCAAAAAGAAAAAAGACATCCAAGGCATCATGGAGTTTGAATTTGTAAAAAAGTGACAGAAAATGGGGAGGGAGGCTTGAAAAGTTAATTATCATTGAACATAGAAGGTTTTCTGTGTATGTTATTTAGCACTCGCTATATGCCATTGTTGTGTTAATATGTATTTTGTTTAGTTAATACACCCAATAACAGTAATAGTCTGCATTATAAGCTCAAATTTAAATCCTCTTTATATCAAAAGAGTTGAGGTAACACAACTTGTAACTGGCACATCTGGGATTACATCAGACATTTGTCGATTTAAAAGATGGTAAAACCACAATGTAATCCCATTACGCCATACTGTTTTTTGGAAACAAAAGGTGACAAACTTGGATAGTCCTGGAGGCTCATTTTCTTCCTCTGGTAGCTGAGCAGAGAGTTGATTCAGAAGGTCCATGTTAGCCCCAGAAGAATAGGGCAACACTACCCACTGGGCTCCAGCGGTTCCCCTTTTCTAACACAAGACTCCACAACCAGGAGCTTCCGTCATTACGTGATCACATAGATATGCCTGTCCCCAATCTTATAAATATGTAAAATGTTACTGGGGGTGAAGGGGGATCTTCCCCAAGTTATTGGCCATTTATGCTTAGCCTAAGCTATTGAATAGTGAGAGTTGGAAGGTGATTTATCTCTACTTCTTCTCTGCTTGTAAGTTTTTCCCCAATAAACTTCACTGCCTCATGTGGCACTAGAGACGCATGTTTCTCACTCATCTGATTATCAAAAGTTTAGGCACATAATTCCAACATATCTCAAATATAGAAATGTATGATGACTTTCAATAAGAAGGATACAACTCTATGAGAAGAGATTTGCTTGTTTAGATATCATACTAATAACTTATTGTCTCATTTATTTTCCACATTTTTATGATGAAATTCTTGTGCTATAAAGATAAAATTCATCAGCCTTATCTTCACAAGTTTTACAGGTATGCATGAACACAATGAAATAAATTAATCATCATAATGGAAATGAAGAAAATACAAAATGATAGCACTGTAGAGGGTTCATCTAAGCAGGCCTATTTTCTCAGAAGTGGCAGCCTTTGAGCTGAGATGTGAAAATGTATAACAGTTTTCCAGACAGGTATAAATGTAGGTATATTCTAGGAAGATACAAGAGTATGAAAACAAACATAAAGGACTAGAAAAATTGTAGACAGAATAATAGTCCCCAAAGATGTCTCTGCCCCAATGCCTGGGACATGTGAACATGTTATGCTAATAGCAAAGGGACTTTGGAGATGTAATTAAGGCTAAAGACCTTAAGAGAAGGAAATTACACCCTATTATCTGGTTGGTCCAATCTAATTACACAAGGCATTAAAAGCAGATAACTCTCTCTGGCTGGAATCAGAAGAGAGATGCAGCAGAAAAAGTCAGAGGAGTGGCAGAAAGGAAAATCAAAGAGATTCCAAGCCTGAGGAAGAATTTGACATGCTATTGCAGGCTCTGAGATATAAGTTTCAATATGCAAGAATCAGTGAGAGACCTCTTGGAGCTGAGGGCAGACTCTATTTGACAGCCTGCAAGGAAATGGAGACCTCAGTCCTACAATCACAGGGAAGTGGATTCTGCCAACAACTTGAATGAGCTTGGAAGCAGATTCCTTCCAGAATCTCCTGATAAGAAATCAGTTGGCTGGCACCCTGATTTAGCTTTGTGAAACCTGGAGTACAGGAGATAGTTGAGCCAATCCAGACTTCTGACTTATAAGAACTGTGAGATAATTAATGCATATTTTTGTTTTAAGAAACTAAATTTGTGGTGATTTGTTACACAGCAATAGAAAACAAATATAAACCATGAACTATTGTTGAGTATCGTTTGGGTATGAAGATCAAGGAGAGGAGCAAAGAATCAGTAGCATGGGAAAAGGAGGTTAGATGATATCCTGTAACTTCCTGAGTTCAGATGTTATCTTCAGTTTATATGTTATCCTTTAGTTACTGAGGAGCTATTAAATGATTTTAAGTTGAGGGTTAGTTTAATCATGTTACATAGATCACTTGGGGGCAGTGGAGGAGAAGACGGGATAGAAGGTTATGACTAGAGAATGTGAAGCTGATACAAAGGATTTGTAAGGCGCTTCTCATAATATGATAAATATTTAGTCTACAACAAGGACAGTGGGCACAGAGGAATTGAAACAGAATTTACAAATTATTAAGATGTAAATTGGACAAGATTTTGTGATTCAATGGGTGTGAAAGGAGAAGGAAGACTAGTGTCCCTCCTAGATTTCTGGATTGTCAGATTGCATAGATAATAGAGAGATGCTGAGATATGGAACAGGAAAGAGTAATCTTAGAATAGGCTAGAAATGAGGGTAAAATGACAAATTAATTTTTTACATAACTTTAAGCGCCTTGGAATCATTTGAAAATGACGGGTAAGAAGTGTATATTCAGGACTGAGCTGTACAGTTGTGCAGGTTATAGAGTGGGGCATTGTGCAAGCTGATAAGTCATATATGTGGAGGCTAGTAATTCAGTTTCATTTTTCTTGGAGATATTAGGATATAAAGTAGTATTTGAAGCCGTGTTCATACCTAAAATTGTCCTGGTAGAGAAGAAAGCATGTGAGTATTTCAGAGATAGACAGATGAAAGTTTTAAAAGAACTAACGGAGTGTGGCCTGACTGGCTTATGGATATCAAGAGGGGAAAGTTTCAATTAAGAAAGAATGGTCAGATATGTCAGATTCCTTAGAGAGGTCAATTAAAAGACAAACTGAAAACTGCACGTGGTTTTAACAGTGCACCTTGTATATTGTGTTTCCATCATATATCTTTTTCACATTAGGGCTTGTAGGGGTACCAGGCCTGGGCAGGTGGTATTGCACGGACTGAGGAAGGGTAGGCTATCTGTTCCTCTTATCACAGTTTGTGGAGAGAATGGGCATATGTCAGAAACAGTGACCCGAAAGTCAGCCATATAAAGTCCAGGACAAATAGTCCAATGTGAGGGTGCCATGACAAGATTCTGATCTCTAAGTAAATATATGACTCAGGGGTACATACCAAACTTGAATAATATATTTTTTAAAAACCTGATAGGTCAGAAAATAAGTATAAAAAGAAGCAAAACTTTTCTTTTAAAATTCATGGGTGGATGCACAGGAAACACAGCAGCTTTTTAATGAAATTTCCACATCAATTTGTGTCTTTATGTTGAGTGAATGGATAAGGAGTGTGAGTGACTGCAAAACCTTGACAGTGATGAGCACAACATGTGATATTGTGCTACTTGGCATCAAGGCATTTGCCATCTTGTTGGTTAAAAGAAGTAATATGAATAGCATAACTTTCCTACACTGCAGTTGGGGAACCTAAAAGAAAAAGTTAGCCGAGTGTATCAGTGAGGGGTCTCCAGAGTAACAGAACTGATGGCAGACAGATAGATCATAAATAGATAGATAGATCGATAGACATATGATAGATCGATAGATAGATGATAGGTAGATGATGATAGATAGATAAATAGATAAATGAGAGAGAGGGAAGGAGAGACAGTTTTATTTCAACTAACAGGCTCATTTGATTGCAGGGGCTGCATAGTTTATAAGTCAGGCTGGCAGTGTGGAAATTCAGACAGAATTTCTATGTTACAGTCTTAAGACAGAATTCCTTCTTTGTGAAACCTTAGTTGTTGCTCGTAAGGTCTTCAACTGCCTGGATGAGACCCATCTACTTTATCAAGGTAATCTTTAATTTAGTCAACTGATTGGAAATGTTCATTATATCTACAAAACACCTTCACAGCAACATCTACTGTTTGACCAAACAACTGGGTACAGCCATATTTACAATTTAGTACTATAGACAGAGGGGAAAAAATAGAAGTGTATGTTAGCAGTGCTGCCAGAATAATAAAGTAATTTTTAATTTCTTTCCAAACTTTCTGGATATTATTTACTGATTTTTGTATAAAAACTAGAGTGTGAAAAAGTAAAATATGTTATTGCTACCATCTAGTAATATTGAGTACGTATTATTTACTAAGTAATACGTTAGACATTTGCCTAAATTTTGACAATTAAACATGAAAACAATTCATCAAGATAGGCATGACCCACTTTTCTTAGATGCGGTCACTGAGATTTCGGGGTATTAGGTGATATCTGAGCTGTATGCATCTAGTAGTTAACGAAACCAGTATTCAAATTCTAGAACTTCATTGTTCTTTACGGCTCCATAAAACAACAGTGCTACTCAAAAAGTTGAAGTCTCTATCTTCCATCAGGATATATTTTCAAACATAAGTGAAAAGAACGGGTTTTAAAGACAAATTCAGTCTTGCATTTTAGACTGGTTTTTAATGACATTGCTTCTTGGTGACATGTGGAATTAGAAATATTTGGGGTTTTTTAGTGCCAAATAAAACACACTCACAGGAGGCAAAAGATAAAGGGGATGCTGTTCTCATGTTGATATTTACATTAAAAAGTTTATTTTATTCTTGTCCATTTATCAAGCTGATATTAATGACATTGATGTGATGAAAATACATAGCTGCTAATAGTCATTTGTATTTTAAGCACGTGAATAATAAAACATTCTTTACCCAAAAGCAGAGACCACTTCCAAATTAAGTGAAAGTTACTAGCAACGTTAAATAAATTTATTAAATATGAGAATTATTACAAATTGTATAATCCTACACAGAGTCAAGAAAGCCGATCTGAGCACATAATTGCAGAAGTTGCACACAATTGTTTTTCATCTACTGAACATTAAAGCGAAATCTGGGTAACTCCATAACAAGACCAGTTGTATTTGCCTTTGAATTACTATCTGATCAACTTGGTATTTTTTGATGCTAATGAATTTGCACCAACATTTACCCTACCCAGCCTTACACAAAACAGAAGACTCATGAGGATGAAACCCAAATTTTGCAAATGTTAAAGGAATAAAGCATCTGCAAGATATTTTACATAAGCATCAGACAATACATCCCAAAAGGCATTGTTTGAAACTCCGAAGATGTTTGTTATTCATATCAAAATGAATAGCATACAATACATCAGGGAGAGCAAAACATTGCAGTTTTAATTCTCCTCATATGCCCTAGATTTTCACATGAAAAGAAAATATAGCTTTCATAGGTCAACTGCTATTTTGGATCACCACACAATATTTCTATTTATAACATGATGTATTTACTTCACAGATCAAAGAGGTTAATTACCTTATGAAAGTTAGCATAAGATTATAAATGAGATAGAAGGTCAGGTCTTATAAATACCAGAGCAAAGTCCCTTTCATTAAATTATATCTTCTCCTTTCTAAGTAGAGGCTGCTCCATACAGGTACGTAAAAGATAATCATTTCCTGAAATTTTCAGGAACTTGCAATTGGTTGATTGTAAATACACTATTTTTTCATAAAGTATATATGAATTCAAAGTAAAAATGATTTTTTTAATTAAAATGTGACTCAGGCTCTATTACTCTCAAACAAAAAAATTAAAAAATCATTTTCATTTGTCAGAAATAAAAGCTTTTGCTTGCCTAAACAGAAGTGATCTTAGGATAGGATTACTTCTGTTACTAATATTTGTATTAATTTGACACAATTTTACAATATTAGTATGGGATTTTAATGCCTCTACCCAGTTAGAAAATATAGCTCACAAGAGCTACTATTTAATACTTACATTCTACAAACATATAAATAACTATTATTAACCATTTTAAAAAGAAAGGTTTAAGATATTTGCAAACAAAAAAATCTAAATGAGTTGAGATACAACTCAATGTGTTTGATTTCAAAGCCTTTACTCTTAACTACTGTCTCATAAGTAAAATGTTGAATGATATTATTTACATGAAAGGTGAAATCAGATTTAATAGACGTCGAGATCTTGAAATAACAAAGAAGACATCAATATATTGCTATAAGATATGCAATGTAATTTCCTGTAAAATACAGTATCATAAATAATGTGATATAAATATGCATATAAAAAACATAAAGTGCATCCAAAGCACAATTAGTTAGCATTTGAAATAGCCTAACCAGCAATCCGCACTCTTTTAGTAACTATTTACCACATTAATTAATCTAAATAGCAATCTATACTCCAGAAATAGCTACGTAGCTAATTTAAATAACATTTCAAAAGCACAACAAAAGTCATTAATTAACAACTGTTAACAGTTAACAAAGTGAACGGCATTCAATGCATGTAAGTCTGGATCCTCGTAAAGGTTTTGGCCAGCCCAGCATCCTGTCGTCTTCAGAGACGTATCGTACTCTGAGGCTCTAGTCTGGAGCTCTGCTCTCACGCCTCCTCCACTTCGCAAGGACTCATATTTTTGATCCTACCCAAAAGTTTGCTGAATTAGCCCAGGTTCATCCTGGTATGCACCAGAGAGTTTACATGGAACGTGTGCATGCCCGGGAGGGGTACTTTCCCTGACTAGGAGGGCGGAGTGCACTTGCATTTTCCCATCTCCCTCACCCTCACTTTTTCTAATAAGTGTTTGCGTTTTATACATTTGGCAGATTTTAATCTAAAATTTACTTTTGTTACATCACATTCACTACCTATAGGCAAAATTGTAAAGGAAAGTTCTTTCAACTTCCACTTAACTTTAATTCTTGAGGGCTATTATTTACCCAAGAACTGACAATTGTTGAGAAGACAAAATTCGCTTAAGTCAATTTGCAGCAGAAGTCAAAGGAAGAGAAAAAATAAGTCCTGGGGAAGCCTGAAGGAATGACTCTTATTCAGAGGCAGCAGAAGGCGTAAGAGTCCATAAATAACAGAAAAGCACTGCAATAGCAATAGGAGACACGTCACCACCATACTTCATTCTGGAAAGCCAAGGGAGAAGGAGTTAGAAGCTAGACTTTGACTTCGTGGTCAAATACACGCTTCTGATATCTCTATTATTGTACTTCCCAAAATGAATTAATATTATTTGTTTGTCTCAACTAGGTTTCAAATATAAAGAACAGGATTATAGTTTATTGATGCTCCGTCTCCACCAACTAGAAATTGCCCAGTACATAATTGACCATCTCTAAATATTTATTGCCTTAATAGATGAGTGAATACAGCAGGGAATCTGGTGATTTTTGATATATTGGTTGAAAGGTATTGATATATATCAGAAAGCAAGCTGTTTAGGAAAATGTGATACTAAATAAATGCATGCTATTCATTTTGTTTTGTTTTTGGGTCTAGAAGTGAAAAAATATTAGGAAATTAGTTTACAGGTGGTTAAGAACCAGTAAAGGAGAAAAAAAATGATACATTTGAAGAAGAAAAGAAATAGACAACAAAATAAGATCTTCATGGAAGCTTGAAAGAATTGGCCTTGGAAATAAGGAAAAGACTTCATATTTCTCAGAATAAAGGAAAGAAATGGAAAGGTGGTTAAATCACAGAAATTCTGAAGATGTTGTGACTCAATTAAGGTGAAAAAATTATCACATAATATCACATGATATCTACTTTTTTCTCAATAAAATAGATGATATATAAGGTGGAGTGTAGAATATTTTTTGGACAATTATTGTGAATGCGGTGCATGTGGTGAAGTGGGAGAAGGGGTACCTTGACTGGCAGCCAACGTTAAAGTGTTGTTTTCTGCAAAAATATAGGTCCTGAATAACATAAGGAGAAGGAAGAGTGAAAGACAAATGTTAACGTGGCAAGATCATTTTTCAATATTGACATTTGCTACTTTGTCTTAGTAGGGCGGTCTAACACAGACTGTGTACTTCCAGAGGAACAACAAGGTCAAAACTATTTTCCCAATAATGTTAAGAGGTTATTCACCTTTTTCCCTCTCATTTTCTCTCATGAGTGTATAACACAGCTTTATGGAGGCTGCATGGCATGTGGTGGTGCAACAGATAGAATGCAGAAGCAGACAAGGGAATCCAGTTGCCTTCTATAAAGACGGAAATAAAAGAAACTTGCAAAAATGTTACACAATGCTATTCTTATTGTTTTTGGTCATTTTGGAAAATAGAGTTACTGTTTAATTTAAAAATATATTGACATGTAATGGGTTTATTATTGCAATTTAAATCAATTAACAGTTAAAGATTTTTAAATTTTCTATTTTAATATCAATAAGGCAAGCTCAATAGATATAACCCACATAAACAAAGTTCTTTGAGGTCCTTAACAGTTTTTAAAAGTGTAAAACAGATACTGTGACTACAGTTTGAGAACTCTTGGTATAGATCAAAGGTCAGCAAACTAAAGCCCATAGGCCAAATGTGACACATCTGTTTTTGTATGGCCCCTGAGCTAAATAATGGTTAGGAAAAAAATCAAAATAAGGATATTTCACGGCATGTTAAAATTGCATGAAATTCAACTTTCGGTGTCCATAACTAACTTTTTATTGTGACAGACAGGTTCATTCATTTACCTCTTGTTTATGACTGCTTCCTCACTGCTCACTCTGGATTTCAGACTTGCCTAGCCAGCACCTCAATTGCAAAAGCCAATTCCTTGCAATAAATCTCTCAATATATATTTCCTACTGGTTCTGATTCTCTGGTTGAACGCTGAGTTATTCAATTAGTCTCTGTGTTGTTAAAATCAGAGAAATAAACTTTGCTTAAAATTTTTGCTGAAAAAAGTATCTCCTTTTGCCATTAAAAAAATGAACATTTCTTTGGGGCCAGCCCGGTTGTGTAGTGGTTAAGTTTGCGCACTTTGCTTTGGTGGCCCAGGGTTCGCCAGGTTCAGATCCTGGGCCCCAATCTATACATCACTCATCAAGCCAAGCTGTGGCAGCATCTCACATACAAAATAGAGGAAGATGGGCACAAATGTTAGCTCAGGGACAATCTTCCTTAAGCATAAAAAGGACAATTGGAAACAGATGTTAGCTCAGAGCCGATCTTCCTCACCAAAAAAAAAAAAAAAAAGAAGAAGAAGATTTCCTTAATGATAAGGATCTATTTTCAAAAATACTTGCAAAAGTAAAAAGTTGTCATTTACAATACTTATTTTTTAATTAAAACTGATATCAAAGACAACTAGTTTACTCTTTCTACTCTTGAAAAATAGATTCTAAAGATAGTATTATTGATACTATTTAAAATAACATTTTATATGAAACAATTTTGTCATCAATTTTGAATGAGGAAATTTATGAATCTTAGCAAAAGCAGTATTTAAAAAGATTTGAAATCAGCCATGCATGGTCTAAGGAACATATGAGTAATTATTATGACCTTTGTCTAAATATCAGATATAGGCCATATCCTCCCAATGTATGTATAGAGAAGAGAGAATGACCTATACCAAAGTAAGTGGCTGAAGAGGCTGTTAATTTTAAAATAAAATAAAAACCAATTTGTTGAAAATCAGTTTCATCAATCACTTTCATATTAAATAATATGATCAAAAAAAGAAGAAACTTGAAATGTAGAACTGATCATCTAGCCTTCCATTGCACTTAAGAAAATTAAGGTTTAAGGTAAAACTTAAAAGACATTTCTTGTCCCTCCATTAAATAATAGTGAGATCCAGTAAAAATAATTTTGCTGATTACTCCAAGTAACAGTTGCTCCACAAAGTTAAATCTGTAAAATAACGAAAACAGCTCACCCATCAAGAGCAACAGTTTCCTCATCAGGACTTTTCTGACAAACAGGTTGCTTGCTCATCTATACTTTCTTCAAGATTCTCCCCTCCCCCTCCCCCCAAATCCAAAGCTATTGTTTTAAGTAAACTCTGCCCAAATCCAACTAGTTCCTCACCTTGCAAGGTTTATCTTCAAAGTATCCATTCTGGTCTCTAAAACCCTACAACTGCTCTTTCCCAAACACCCTCCTCCATTTAAGATGTTCTTCCACTGTCAAGTTGGTGCTCTCCCTTGGTGTAGAAAGTTCCACAAACTTAATTTCACATGAATGACAGATTTTTCCAGATGACTTACGGAGGCTTTGACTCAGTCCAATTTTACATTGCTAGTAAATAGCTGAACCAACTCAATGCAGTTCTACAAATTCTATGACTATCTTTACTTTGCAGATAGTGCTACCAATCAACCGTCTTTAAAACAGAATGTTTCTAATTTTATTCTCCAATTACTATTTCATAAGAATAAATGAAAGTATATTTATTATCTACTTGCTTATTCTCTACTAGCCATCTCTCATTTTATCCTGAGGAATTCTAATACTCTTTTATCATGAACAAGAGTGGGAATAAATTCTTCAACTTCACCACATGCAGGTTAAGAACCAAGATTTATGCTGTAACACTTGTAAAGCAAAGGTAGCGAGGAGGAACACAGCTCCCGGCCTCTTACCTTCCACAGAGAGATGCAGCAGGGACAGAATCTTGCTGACAATGATTCTGTAAGTTTATGCACCAGGAAGCAGAACGCTCCCCAGTCTCCAACCCCCTCCAAAACCCCAACAACCTGATCCCCTCTTTCAGTGCAAACATTGGAACTGCCAAAACGTGTGAGGGGACCAGTTTAGAACTAGGTGCTAGACTGTGGCGATTCAAAGCCCAGCAATGCAATCAGGAAGATACTTTAAAACGTCTGAAAATGCTTAACAGAAAGAGAAAACTTACAAAAATATAAAAGATGTCATCATTAAAACTGTTTCGCATGTCATTAATCTATTTTTCTAAAAAACCAGTATTTGAACATGATAGCAGTTGAACTCAAGAAATAAATGCTCAAACAACAGTCAAGTTCTTGAGACAAAAACATTCTAAAAAAATACGTCTCTTCAATCCTCTGAAAGTGCCTCATATTTTATGCACTTTCTAGAAACTCTCTCGCTATATTTCCTTCAATTTATATGTTCAAGAATATATTTCAATACTAAATATATAAATTAAAAGAAACTAAATAAAAATACCTGATCTAGGTGACGCCTCAAATTTTTGTCCCTTTCTCACTTTCATTTATAAAATGGAATTCGAGAGGTTAACTCTTCCCATTTTGATCACTCTCTCAGGAAAATTACCAATGGACACCTATTTCTACTGCATTATATTAATCAATTTTATAAATTTCCACAATTTTCTTGCTGAAAGACATGCTGTTTCCAGGTTTCCAGAATTAAAAGTAACGGAGCTCTGACCATCCTTTTACATTTCTCCTTGTGTCATGTAGAAGAGTTTTTATAGACATACTCTTTGGAGTGAAATTTTTAGGATCTGCATATATTTTGCTAGTCTAAATAATTTCATGTGTTTCCCAAAGCCTTTGTAAAAATGTACATGCCTGCCAACTTTGTATAAGCATTTTAGTTCTTGCACATGCTCTCTTGATATTGTCAGAAATTTTAATTTTTATTGATCTGTTTAATAGTAAATGGTGATTTAATTTGCATTTCCTTGAATATTAGTGAAATTGAGCATGCTTTTATCTTTATATATTTGAAGCATTTGTTCAAATATTTTGCCCATTTATTGTTTGTCTTTTTTCTTTTTGATTTTAGGCTTTCTTGGTAGATTTTAGGAACTAATAATTTATTACTTTTATGTGTTTAAGATGTCTTCTCCAAGTTTGTAGGTGAGCTTTAATTATCTTTCTATCTTTTGATGAACAGAAAGTCTTAATTTAAATGTAGATGGATGCATCAATATTTTTCTTTATGTTTTCTGCTTTTCTATTTTGTGCAAGAAGTACTCTTGGGGGGATGGCCCCATTGCCTAGTGGTTAAGTTTGATGTGCTCTGCTTCAATGGCCTGGGCTCACGGGTTCAGAGCTTGGATGCAAACCTACACCACTCATCAACCATGCTGTGCCAGCAACCCACATATAAAATAGAGGAGGATTGGCATGGATGTTAGCTCAGGGCTAATCTTCCTCAGCAAAAAATGAAAAATGGTACTCCCTATGCTAAGTCAATATGAGATATTATACTAATGAGTTCTGTAATTATCACAAACTATTACAAAACTTACATTATAATGATTTTATCTTATATTTTTAAGGTTTTTTTTTTTTTCCCCATCAGAGTTAAGACTAACACAATATAGTTGATTTTATGTATAGTGCGAGGTAGCAACTTAAGGCAGATTTCCTAAAATGGAGAACCTAAGGGGAAGTTTACATGCTAATGGTTTTAACATTCTTTCATGCATTGACAGATTTCCTTGCAAGTATTTGTTTAGAATTTTTGTTAATATATTTTTAAGTGAGACTGGCCTATAATTTTCATTCTTCTACTTGTCTTGACTTCTTTGCTTTCAAAGTGTTGCTAGTGTCATTAAAAAAAAATAGACAGTATTCTATCTTATTCTTTTCCGTGGAAGATTTTGTATAAAATTGAAGTCATATGTTTCTTGAATGTTTTATAGAACTCACCAGGATAATGGCCCAAGACTGTTGTTTTCTCTGTGGGAAGACCCTACCTTGTAATTCAGATATGTTGGTGGTTATAGGACATGTGGGTTTTCTCTATTTGTGTGTCATTTATGGGAAATTGCATTTTTCTAGGAATCACACACATTTTCAAATCTATTGGACTAATGTATTCATATCATTCTTATATATCTTTATATGCTCACTTATATATTCGCTTCATCACTTTGCCCCCATATTTCTTCTTTTTATGAGGAAGATTGGCCTTGAGCTAACATTAGTGCCAGTCTTCCTCTATTTTATGTGGGATGCCACCACACGTGACCTGACATGTGGTGCTAGGTCTGCACCTGGGATCTGAACCTGCAAACCCTGAGTTGCCAAAGTGGAGGATGAGAACCTAACCCCTACGCTGCTGGGCCAGCCTCATGCCCCTGTATTTTATTTTTATTTTTTATTTTTTTAATTTAAAGATTGGCATCTGGGCTAACAACTGTTGCCAATCTTTTTTTTTTTTTTTTCTGCTTTATCTCCCCAAACCCCCCTGTACATAGTTGTATATCTTAGTTGCAGGTCCTTCTAGTTGTGCGATGCCCCTGTATTTTAAATCAACTCCCATATATTATGTCATTTCATTCCAGGGCACTTCAGTATGTATCTGAACAATCTGGACATTTGTTATTCCTAAACACGATGCCATTGACAAACCTCAAATTAACAATAACTTCTTCATATCTAGTTCATGTTCATGTTTCAGTTATTTGTTATATCTTATAAGTCTATCCCAGCAAAAGCAGTCACTATTTGTATTTTTCATCATGTCATCGACTTATTGAAGAAAATGGATCATTTGTCCTGTTGAATGTCTCTTTCTGGATCCATCTGTTTCTTTACTTGTGTTATCACTTAACTTGTTCTCCTGCTTTTGTATTGCCTGTAAACAAGATATTTACTACAGAAGCTTAATGAGATTTAATTGTGTTTTTTCCCCCTAAAATAATAATACATGACTCTGTGAACTTCATATTACATCACGTCTAGGAGCACATATAATATTTAGTTGTGACTAAATGAGTGGTTCAGGTAATGTCAGCCTCATGCCTCCATCAAGTTTCAACAACTGTACATTTAATAGTTTGATTCATGTATGATGCTCGTATCTTGAATCAGTAAACTATTTAGAGAATTAAAAATGAAGATTTTCTAATATAACATTTACTTGCAAAATTATTAATTAAAATTGTTCTGTAATGAAGATCTTTTTCTCTCTGAACTATGTGAGTATACATTTATTTTGAAATACAACTCATACGGAAGACATTGGGTAAATTTCTCATTATTTTTCAAAGAAGACTAATTGCATCAAAGGTATTCAATTCATTTATTTTATTTTCTCTGTTTACCATAATTTTAAGAACTAACTTTTATAAATATAATAAATCATTTTCAATCAGTTCATTCAGAGAGGTATTTTTCTTTTCTGAGGTTCAATGATAACCCCTTTATATTATTCCCTGTGTCTTTTTGATAAGCCAAATTATTTTTAAAGTTTTTTTGTTTTCTGTCGCAATAAAATATCTTAGGCTCCTATTGTACGTCTCCCACTCCTGACTTGGAATCAATAATTCCTTTGAGAGATCTGGCTTGTTTTTGTTTTGTTTTTCTTTTTCAAGAACAGTGATATTTAATAATTAAAGTTGAACAATCATTGCTGCTTGGATTTGTTATTGCTGAATGGATTTTTGGTAGACAACAAGCAGTTTATATGTGTGTATCATGGATTTATATTGTTAATATTATAAAATCATTATATTATAAAACCAGTGGCATAGTGGTTAAGTTTGTGTGCTCCTCTTCAGCGTACCGGGGTTCGTGGGTTCAGATCCTGGACAAGGACCTACACACTGCTCATCAAGCCATGCTGTGGTGGCATCCCATATACAAAAAGAAGAGGAGGATTGGCACAGATGTTAGCACAGGGACAATATCTTCCTCATCAAAAAAAAAATCATGAATATATTTCTAATTAATTTTAACATTATAATATTTGTGATGTAACTTCTTGATTTTTATAGTTTTCTGTTCTACAAAATATTTGTAGCTAACAATGTAAGTATAATTGCTTACTTGTTATATATATGAATAAAATATATACACATGGAGAAAAGATATATAGGCATAAAATAATTTGAATATCACTAATAATACAAAAAAGAAGGAAAATTAAAATTTGTTTGTATGTACTTGTTTTTGGACTATATTACACTAAGTAAAGATAATCAGAATGTTGTGTTCTACAGTTACCCAAATTAAATTCTTTGTGTTTTGTATTAGGCAAAATAATATCTCTCCAAAGATGTCTATGTCTTCACCCTAAGACCTGTGAATATGTTACCCACAAATTCACAAAGGGAATTAAGGTTGCAGGTGGAAGTATGGCTGATAATCAGCTGAGTTTAAAACCTTCAAATAGGGAGATGATGCAGATTATCCAAGTGGACCTAATCTAATCGCATGAGTTACTAGAATCAGAAGTGGGACGCAGAAGACTGTGCAGAAAAATGTGAAATGAGAAGGATTTGACCTGACTTTCTGGCTTTGAAGATGGGTGAATACGGCCATTAACTAAAGACTCTTAATATTTAACAACTCTTAATATTGATATAATCAAAAGCTACCGAGATATCAATTTATATTAACACACCAGAGCACATCCAGTTTGTTCTAAGTGTCAAACATCAAAAATTGCTCCTTGTAGTTTTAAAAAACATATGATTTGTTTCTCACTAGGGAACTTCTGAATTAACAGAATTTATAATTAAAAATCCCTAAACACATAGTATTTCAAAATATGTAGTTACCACTTACCATTAATTTGGTTTCCTAGTTTAAGTACCAATGTACCTTGAATTATATAATAGTAGAAAATGATTTTGTATGGTATTTTTCAGTCTATTAATAAGAGTCATGCGTTTACCTTTGCTAAGCAATATAGTCTAGTTAAAACACTTTTTGTTTTTTTTTAATATACAATGTAGTAGAAAGTCTCTTTATCCCATTTAATTTGTGTCTGTCAAAATATACTAGATCTTAATTCACCTAGTTTAATCAATATATAACTGTCAACTCACATGACAAAAGGCTCATGGTAGAATAGTTCTTGACTTGGTTAATAAATACAATGGGTCAATGACATAAAGGACCCAGTATCCTTCCATCTTTGGCTCTACCACATTCATCAGTGTGGGCTTTGAGTTTTCACCACCTCTAGTCGTGTTTGCAAGCGACTGCCCCAGTTTTAAGTATCCTGTTCGGTAAAGAACGTACCTAGTAGAAGACCCAGCATATATCTAGATCATGTGTGTGTCATTTTTAAAAGAGGCAACTTTTCTCAGAAACACCAAACGAATTTCCCTGACAATTCATTAACCAGAATGTTGTCAACTGCCCAAGAATAAAGCAATCATTGAGGAGAGTAATAAAATCATTATGTTTGTCTTATAATAATTAGATTTACCCTTGACCAGAGTTTAGTGACATTCTCTGAGGAAAGTTTATTAAATTAGGTTTCACTATTTTTAATAAGGCACGCAGGGGGAGGGGAAGGATGGGGTAACAGAATTGGCTAGATTGTGTTGTAAAAACAAAGCACGTGAAAAATCTCCAATATTTCAAACAGCAAAGCTTATTTTTCACTTATGCTATGTGTCAATACATGAGCCTCTGTTCATGTTGGGCACTCATGGAGGAGGGCTAAGAAGATTATATTCCATCAAACGTTTCCACAATCACAGAGGCAGGAAAAAAATATGGAAAACCATGTGCTTGACTTTAAGGCTTCTGGTTGAATGTGACACATGTCACTTCCATGAACAATCTGAGTACGGATATATAATACTCCTATAAGAGGGAGGATCAGATATTTGTGAAGACTGTACAGTTTATAAAAGCGCATACTTCTGGTCACCAAATATTGGTTCCTTGCCCCTTTCAGTGACAGATTGTCACCCCTACACCCCTCTCCCCTGCAACCAGGGTTCCATCTAGGCACTGCCTTGGACTAAAAGCAAAGGGTTAAAGGGTAGAGGGGAGTAGTTTCTTCAGGTTTGAGAGTGCTGTCTTTATCCGTAATTCTATGGATTGAAAAGAATAGTTATTTGTCCATCCTATACTTTTCAATTAACATGAGCGGGACAGGGATAAGATAACCACAATAAACAAAGCCATTCAGAAAAGGGAAGAATGGAAGGCACACAGTATATTCCTTGGTTCACAAAAATACTGAAATTCTGTTATCCAGATGTTAAAAAGTAACCCAACCTCAGGAGTAGGAAACACCGCTTGATTAGACTCTGATTTCATTACCTGGAAGTATTTCCTCCATGCATTTCTTTTTGGTTGTTTTTATTCACCCTCTGTAAGCTCTTCTTTTTAGCATTCCCTGTCTTGGTTCCATCTGAAGAAAGCAGGGGAGAATTTGTCCTCTTTAGTGGTGAAACAGCTCTTTTCCTTCGCTCTTGTCATAGGAACTTTGGGGCCCAAAAGTTGTTTTAGAAATCAGTCAAAGCCTCTTTTAGTCCAAGAGGATAGCTCTTTTCATGATACACTCTTAAAAATTTTGTAGCCTTCTAAAATATTTTTTATTTTAATCCACTTTATATACCAGAATCTCTACTCACACTTCTATTGAAGATATACTTCTCTCTCTAGAATTATAGTCAGATAATTTCTGAGTATGTAGCTTCTTTATGAGAGGAAGTTTTCCTAAGGTGTTCTGTCTAACTGAAGTCAGTGGTACTACCCTAACTTTTTATAATATTTTAACCATGGGTATGATGACCATTTGCTTGACTTGCTATTGGTCACAAGACTGAGTTTAGTAGGTCTTAGATATTTAATTAATTTCTAAGTTTTATTTTTTACTGATTAAGAGAGAAAATTAGTGGCTTCTTCTCTTACAAGATTTTTTTTCTTCCTTCTAATGTGTTTGTTCTTGCTTGCAAAAGAGCAAGTTCTTTTTTTTTCTTTGGCTTATCTAACAAACACATGCTACTCCCATTGTGTTCTTACTGTTCTTCTTTTTACACTTCACTTTAAGTTACACACTTCTGAGCTTTACTATTGACCTTCCCAATTACATAAGACATCAGTTTTTTCACACATGAAACCATGGTATAATGGGAATTGTCCTCCTCCCGCCCTTTGATAACCGTTCCCGCATTACCTCCTACCCAGCTCAGAGCCAATTCCACATGCCTTAATTTAAAGGTTTGGGTTAAGGCAAACAGATTTCTGGCGTTATTTTCTGTCAATGTAAACTAGGTTACACGGTGCAAAAATCTCAGGGCTGTAAAACAAAGGTTCTTTCCTCATATTAGTGGTTCATTACAATCGGGCCACGGTTCTGATCTATAGTGTCTTTAGTTTTGAACCCAAACTGACAAAGCCCCGTCTGTCTGAAGCATTGCCCGTTTTCATGGCGGAGGGGAAGGAGAACATGTCAGAGCATGTGCTAGCTCTCACGGCTTCCTCCTGAATGTTTACACTAGAGTTCACTACATGTGATATGAATTTTGAGTAATATATTTTTCAGTTTCCCTAGAAAACAAAGCCTGAGGCAAGACCTTCTATGCTAGCAAGTTATTGGGTAAGACAATCTAAGGAATACTGGAGGGGAGAATGAAGAAAGTGAGGCCAGGAAAGGGTGAACCCAGCGCACAGCTTTGTAACAAGAGTGTTTGCTTTCACTGGACATCTGTAGAGATTGAGGCAGTGTTATCTACCGCTTCTTGAAATAATCCATGGGTTGTGGGGACAAGGAGAAGAATTTATCCATTGCCTCCAATCCACCATTGCTCAGAAATCACCCATTGAGACATCAGCTCCTCTGAATTTCTAGGAGTTAATGTCTGGATTCCCGGGCATCCGGCTGAGAAGGAACAGCCAATGCAACAGTGGAGGCCTCTTCAGTGAACAGCACAGAATTCAAGTCTGTTCAGGTGAGCCAGATGAGTGACTGAGTGCTGAGTCTACCACTACATTTCTCCTTTCCGTATCAATAGAGCAGGGTAGACGGCAAGAAGCCTGCTGTACAAGGCTTGTAGTAAAGTGCTGTTAAGCCTTGTTCTCAAGGGGTTGAGAGACAAGGAAAAACTGGCTCAAAAGGCCATGACAGCTGAGCAGGTAGAGCTTCTAGGCTGATAGGACCCTCACCACAACATGGCAACAGAGCTCAAAGAAATTCCGTCCAATAAAGATGAGAACGTCCACCTCTGAGTTAACAAGGGTGTGGTTAGGTTCAGTATCTTTATGGAGGCTCTTCAGTATCATCAAGCAGAAAACCAATGCTAGTGAATCTCATGAGGTACATAAATTGTTTTTAGCACAAATACGTAACTAACAGTGTTTGCTACACCATTGATCCATTCTGTCATTCATTGATTCCAACGTGCTTATTAAAATCTACTAATGGTCTGGCACTATACTAGGCAATGGGGATAGAGAATTGTTCAAGGAAGACACTTCCTGTGTATAGTATAAACCTTGACAGTTGGCTTTTCTTTTTGTGATGCAAATGCATGACTTAAACTTTGATTACAGAGGCATCCACTTCAAAGAGGCATCCACTTCCAAGATGACTGTTAGATGAACGCAATGCCAGCCACATGACTAGACAGAGAGCCAGGCTGTCCCCTCCTTGAAGCATTTTCATTTTAGAGATCTTGGTTGATTTTCGTAACTGACCATCTTGGCTGCTTATTTTTCCTCTTCTCATACTTTAAATTCCCATTCTTATGTTTTAAATTCACCAATAAAGAATAAGTCTGTGAAAGGCAGGCCCCCAGCCTCAACCTCAATAAAAGTAGAACCCCAAACCCTCGCTCTGTCTCTCTCTTTCTACCCGTGACCTAGTTGTGTGCCCCAGGGGTGCCATGTAATTTCCAGGACCTGTAAGTAATAAACCTTCTTTTCAGAGTTCTCTGATGGTTATCACTCAAGGCATCTTGCAGTTGTAATAAGAACATAAGGGCCAGTCCAGCTACATTGGTTATGGATAGGCTGAGATCAGTACATTAGCACCATGCCCTCAAAAGTTACAGCCTGACACCAATCATAAATTTTAATTGACAGATTCTGGATCAAGGGACAAAAATTCACTCAAATTTTCCCAATTAAAGGGGAATATGTATTATAACATACAAAGGAATCTCATAAAATTCAAGTTCAGGAAGTTTAGCAAGGCCAAATAAAAAATGAAAAATCAGGCAACTAAATATTCCTTCTCGTTGGCTCTATAGTTTATTATCTCTGTATCCTCCTCTACAGCTGACCCACACTCTCTTTGAAGATCAGTGTTACTCTTCAAGGCTCCCTGCTGCTATTCCCTCAAAACTAAACCTTGAAAATAGCTTTGGCTTTCAAACTTCTCAATTCACTTTGATGGTACAAATCACTATATCAAGTCAGTCCAAAGATCACTGACTCATTCATTCAAGGACCCAATTAAAAATTTTAGAAAGGGAGCTCTACATTAGGCAGGTTTCTATTCTTGGCTCTAAATCTGTACAAAAGAAGAAAACGGTGAGGTCATTTTAACAAACACGCCAACTTAGGTTCATCCTGAGAGCTCTAGGGCTCTGAGTGCACCAGATTTTCTTAGAAGGACAATCTCTCTTAGAAGATAGAAAATTTTTGTATCATAATTACATTTAAGTACATGCAGTTTTCACAAAACATCTTTTCATAAGCAAAAACATTTTGATAAGAAAGATATTTCAAGGTATAAAAAGATATGCAGTGGGTAAAAGAGTGGAGGCCATATTTGTTAAAATTTAGTAATAACTATGAGAAACAATTGGGGATTTCTGAGACAATTATATGGACTATTTAGGAAAAAACTCCATCGACAACAAATGTATACATTTGTGGAGTGGAATAATCATTAACCTTCCACCTCAAGTTAGCACCTTCTCTTTTTACATCAAGATATTGGACATCGATTCAACTTTATAGTTTATTGTATTTTGTTCATAAAGCTAGATGTAACAAATATGTGAATTACTATATATAACTTAAAATAAGATTGGCTTTAAATACTTGATGAAAACTGATGACTTTAAGAGAAACAAAATTAAATTAACAAGTTTTATTTGTAGATATACCTCATACAGTGAATGATGAAACTTTGAACACTTGTCAGAGTTGTCCAATTTACCTCCGATGTTTTTAAATCTGAATTCTAATGCAGTAATTCTTTTCTTTTGCTCCTAAGTCAATTTCAGTTCTTAAAATTTCATATTGATGATCAAAATTACACATTTTTCATATCAAAATCTTCTAAACCTATTTTCCCTAGAGTTCACTGATAGGCTAAATAGAGGTTTTTGAAAAAATTATAGCAACAACAGTGTTTACATTTAGCAACCACAAACAATGTATAGCCATGAAAAGAATAAATTAAGTAAATTGCCCATGATGAATCTCAATTGTTTCGATTATGAAATCTGTTACAGTTAAAAACAATGTCGTTGACTTACCAAAACAATTATCACCCTTAGAAATGTATAAGTTCACTTAGAGGTCTTACATTCTCAATTCTAATTAAAAATGCACTAACATGAAGGTTATCTTCCTATTTTGCTGTTAATGAGTCATATATTTCCTTCTATATAAATTCATTATTTGTTTCGTTGGAGAGAGTAATGAAAACTAATGAGAAATAATTTTCAAATAAACCCAATCTGAGCATTTAAAATATCCTTCCATTCAACAAATATTTACTGAACACCATGTATATGTCACTGAAGTAAACAAAACCTCTGACCTCATGAAGGTTATTTTCTATTACAGGGTATAAATAATCAGGCAAATACATAGTATGTAATTCAGATGGCAGTTATTGCTATAGATAAAAACAGAGCAGTAAAAAGGGAAAGGAAATGCCTAAGAATGAGCTGAAACTTAAACAGGATGTCAAGGAGAGCATCATTGAGGAGGTGACATTTGAACAAAGGCCTAATAAAGCAGAGGGCATGAGTAATGCAGTTAACTGAAGGACTATTGTTCTAGGAAGAGGGAGGAGCCAAGACAGCTGGGCAGCACAATGTCTGATATGGTCAAGAAACAGTAAGACATGGGCTAGAGCAGTGTGGCTTGAGAAGAGAGGGGATCACAAAAAATAGAAATGGAGTCAGATAGATAATTGTGGGGTTGTGATGAGATGTGTAGGCCTGTTTCAGGATACGATTTTTCTTGAATAAATGGAGAATCCAATGGAGGATTCTGAGCAGAAAAGTGAAAAGCTCTGTTTTATAAAGAATTACTTCAGTGGTTTGGAGGAGCAGAGACAGAAAGAAGGACATCATTCAGCAGTAATTTCAGTTATCCAGATAAGAACCTGATTGAGTTCTGGTCCAATATTCAGGACTAGAATATTGGAAATGTGGTTAGAAAAAAGTAGTTCAATTCTGGAAATATTTTGAAGGCATTGACAGGAGAATTTGCTTTTAAATGGGATGTGTGATGCGAGAGAAACAGGATAGTTTAGGATAACTTCATGATTCAGGGACTGACAAACTGGAAGAAAGGAGTTGCTATTTACATGGATTAGAAAGAACATAAGAGAGAGAGTTTGGAGGGGAGCCCAATGTTTCAATCGGAGTCATATCCATCACAGGTTCAAAGGTAGACATCAACAGTAGATGCTATATATATGAGTCTGGAACACATGAGAGTGGTCCAGGCTTGAGATATAAATTTGCAAATTATCAGCAGGAACATGGCGTATCTGAAACCATGAGATTAGGTCAAATGGTCAGTAAGTAATTGTTGTGAGAAGAGAGATGAGGGCCAAAAATGGAATCCTGGGCTGCTGACATATAGAGGTTAGAGATCTTAGGGAAAATCAGCAATTTAGGTGGAAAGGAGCAGTCTGCTAAGGAGGAAAAATACTGAGAATGGTAACTATCTTGGAAGCTAAGAGAAGACAGTGATTCAAGGAGAAGGAAGTGAAGAACAATGTCAAATGTTGTTAAAAGTTTGAGTAAGAGTAGAACTGAGATTCATTCATGGATTTTCCAATGTGAAGATATTCATAATCTTAACAAAATTTTTGTGTTGTAGAGTGAGCAGAGGGGTGAACATATGCTAGGTTAGCATGGATTCAAAGGGATTACAAAAGAAGAGTAAGTTTGGGCAGTGAGATTGAAACATCATCTTTTTAAATAGTTCTATTCTAACGGGTAGCAGAGAAACATGCCAGCAGCTGAAGGCAATTGTTGGATCAGGGAGGGCAAAGAAAGTGAGAAGGTGGTGGAATCAATGGGCTGAAAGTGCTGTTGGAGTTTAATGATTATTGGACTTTGGGACTGAGGTTGAATGACCTGGAAGTCAAAAGACAAGATTTAAAAGATTAAAAAGGTTAAGGCAAGTGGATTCTTGAAATTGAGTTTGCGTCAAAAATATAGTTGTTATGTATAATACACTGGGCTTTTACCATAGAATTGACACATTTTGCAGCACAAAGCCCTTGGAAGAAGATATTCCTGACAATATCTAATAGTGACTGTGAAGGGGACTGCTAAGACTTACAAATATCTCTCTTCTTCTCTCTGTCACTGATATTTCTAGATAATATATTCCAATTCCCATATATGCAAATGAGGCCACGTGACTGTATTCTGGTCAATAAAATGTTGATGGAAGTGATGTACTCATTGTCAAGAGTTGCTCCTAGACTCCCTCCCTCGCCCCCACTACTCATTCTCTCTTTTTCTTTCTTATGATTTGCCTGTTGGGTAAAACAATCTAGTGAAGTGTTGTCGGGTCCTAGAATGTAGTCTAGCAACTGTATGGAAGAGACCTGGGTATCTGAATAATTGCATAAAGAAGAGCCGCTTCTCAGGTGTCAAACAACTCTGCAGCAGTAATGTGGTGACAGCTGCTAGGTTGGCTCGCCATATTTGTATAGATTTCGCCGTGAAGGAGCCAATGAACCAAAATGGATTTAGATAGTATGTTACTTAAGGTACAGAAGATAGCATAAGCTTCATATTGTTATAGGCTCCCTTGTCACTCAAGTCCCAAAGTGGTGATGTGGAGGTGGACCCAGGAAGATGCTGTGCACATAGCGTGTCATGTCACAGGTGAGAAACGCTGAGCTTAGGAAACCTCCAATCTTATAAAGAGATTGCTGGCAAAACAGCCCACCGTTCCTTCTGGGGAAAGACATCTTAACTATCCTGATTAGCTTCCATATTTTCCCTCTGACTCAGGATACACAAGTACTAGCTTCTAAAGCTTTTGCTGTATAAACATCTTTGAAATAATATGAAAAACACTATCACAAAATGTGTTGAAACACCAGGATGCATCAAACTACTGATTCACATTAAACTGTGTCGTAATAAATAAATTTTAAACTCTTGCGCCACTTAGAGTCTGTATTGTCAGTTAAAATGCTTAGCTATGATGACTAGTTCAGCTACTATAACAATTATCTGGCTCAAACTGATAAAAAGGTGAGATTCAAATGTGACAGCAAAAGAGAAAAGGAGCTGAGAGAGAAAGAAACTGAGAGGGATCTCACTTTGTCAAGTGCAGAATTTCCCACAGTGAAATATCTTCTTGGTGAAAGCTTGGGGCAGAGAGCAATGCAAAGTTCTTTACTATTTTTTTTTGTTCTATAAATAGAGATTAGACAAATAGCTTGAAATGATACCTTTCACTCTCTGGCAATGCGGTAACTGGGGTAGAAAGAAATGGAAAAAAACCTTTATATTTGTTTTAAAAATGTGTTGCAGTTTCCTTTGTAACGCCAGTGTTGCTGAAGAGGTGAACACATACTTGTATATTTACCAAAGAAGAGAGTGTTTAGTACATGGTGTCAGAGTGTGGAGGGTTGAACGGTGGTCCTCAAAGAGATGTATCCACACTCTAATCCCTGGACTCTGAATATTACTTTATTTGGAAAAATGGTCTTTGCAGATATAATTAAGAGTCTTAAAATGAAGACATCTTCCTGGATCATCCAGGTAGGCCCTAAATCCAATGACAAGTTTCCTTATAAAAGACACACAGAAAAAGACAGAAGAGCAAGAGATAATGTGGCCATGGAAGCAAAGATTGGAGTAATGTAGCCACAAGTGAAAGGATGCTGACAGCCACCGGAAACCGTAAGAACCAAAGAACAGATTCTCCCTAGACCCTTCGAAGAGAACAGGGCCGGCCAACACCTCGATTTCAGACTTCTGGCCTCCAGACCTGTGAGAGAATAAATTCCTGTGTTTTAAGTCACCAAATTTGGGGTAATTTGTTATGACAGCCCTGGAAAACTAGTCCATATGGCCAAAGGTAGAATTTTTTAACACTGACCTGAATGAATTTAGAGTCTATACTCTGGGAAGATGACATTGGCTGTAGAGGCCAGAATACAGTCAAGGGGTGCGTGTGATCTGAAAAACAGGTAAAATCGGTAGGTATCACGTGGAGAGAAATGGTAACATTTAAAATATGACATTTTCACCACGAGTAAGCCTTCTCACGCTTACTGTCTATTAAATTGATTCCATTCCAAAAGCATGTATTGAATTGTTGCCAATGGCTCCAGTGGTACTAGAGGTACTAACTAATGGGCAAAGGACAAAATGCCCTACATATTATTGAAAGGGATGGATTTCAGTAAAGCAAAATTACTAATAAATTGAGTGGTATATTATTCAAAGATGATATCATACCATAGAGAAAATCTACATTTGCACTTTGGGAGAGCAAATAAAGAATGTAATATCTTGAAGGATGTACAGGAGAGTCCCAGCGATATAATGAGGAAATGGATGTTGAGTATACAAGAGAAAGATGATTGTCCAACATATTGTCCATAACATCTGTATTAACACTTCTTGGATCAGAGATATGGCAAGAGAAATTTCTCATAATTGTGTAGCTCTAATGTAATAAGTCGAATCCTAAACCATTGATGGCAACTGTGAGGTAAGTATTTTAGATTATCTGCATTTTGTTACTCACTACATATTATGAGGGTTTTAGCAGAGGAAATGACAAAGTACACACAGGAGTAAGATATTATGAATGCTTCAAAGATCTTGTAATTCAATTATGGAAGTATAACTACTATAGTAAATTACAGTCAGAATTCTGAAATGTACACCCACACCTCTCCAGATAGAGATACGTACACGTATAAAAAAGCCTGGTGCTAATTATAGATGCTATTGATGTTCAGAGGCTAAAAAAACTGAAGTAGGTTGTACTTGTATGGAGTGGCTTCAAGTAGCAAATGGGATCTGAGTCAGACGTTAGACATTTCAAAGGCAACGAAAGAAAATAGGAAGAAGAAAAATATCAGGAATATCATAGTAAAAAATATCCCAGAGGTGAATGGTATATGAATTAAAATAGAAAGGGTCACAGTGTTTAAAGAATCAGTGAAAAATATTCATCTTTAAAGAAATCTTTTATATACAGGCATATTGCAGGTTCGGTTCCAGAGTACTGCAATAAAGTGAATAGTGTAATAAAGGGAGTCACACAAATTTCTTGGTTTCCCAGTGCATATAAAAGTTATATTTACAATATACTTTAGTCTATAAGTGTGCAAAAGCATTATGCCTAAAAAAGCAATGTAAATAAGCTAATTAAAAAAACTATTGGAGCTGGCCCACTGGCGTAGTGGTTGAGTTTGTGTGCTCCACTTTGGCGGCTGGTGGTTCTTGGGTTAAGATCCCAGGTGTGAACCTATACACCACTCTTTAAACCACACTGTGGAGGCATCTCACATACGAAATAGAGGAAGACTTGCACAGATGTTAGCAAAGTGACAATCTTCCTCAGGCAAAATGAGGAAGTTTGGCAATGGATGTTAGCTCAGGGTCAATCTTCCTCACCAAAAAACTGAAAACAAGAACTTTATTGCTAAAAAATGCTAACTATTCTCTGAGCCTTTAGCGAGTCATAATCTTTTTGCTGGTGGAGGCTCTTGTAAAAAACACAGTATCAGCTCAGCGAAATAAACTGAAGTATGCCTGTATATCAAAATATAATTGGTACACTAAGTAAAAAGATACAAAACTAAATATTCCAGAGAGTTGAAAACAAAACAAATAAAAAGACATAATAAATTTAATGAAACAAAAATTAAACTGTTAAGAAATTTCTTCAACTAGCTATTAAAAGACAATGGGGAAAGTACTTCAAAGTGTAAGGGAAAATGATAATTCTATTCCCACTTATCTCTTCTGGATCAGGATTTTTCCCTCCAGTGCAACTAAGGAATAAAACAAGAATGAACCAAAAGAAAGAGTGGGTCCAACTCAGGACAGCATAAAGGAAGTCCCATGAGATCATATATGTTGTAAATCTAAAGAAGTATGCACTACAATGAAGTAACTTGATGGAATTCTCCCGGAAGGACATCTCTAAGGAAAAAACATCCCAAACTGTTTCTAGGAACATTCTTTGAATGGCACTTAGCTGTGACATTATACTCACGCACCGGAGAAATCCAATGCTAGCACACTATTTTTCTCAAAAGTGAACAGACATAGTCATAGAATTCTAAATTGTAATTATTAGTTTCAAAACCTAGAATCAGTTGAGAAAGAAATCACAAAAGATTTTACTAGTGTTAGAAGAGAATGAAAATTCTTATCAGTATTAAGGATATAAAAGACATAGTTTGTGAGTTTGCGAATTGAAATTTGGGAGGAAAAGTGAATGAAGGTAGAGAGAACTAATCTCTTTAACTTATAAAATAGGACTAGAAATACCCTTGTGGGCATTGGAATATGAAATAGAAATAGAAATATAGAGTTAACCCTTGAATTGGTTGGAAGGGATGAAAAAGATAGGTCAGTTATGTCCTTATCTATTAAAGGAGGAAGTAAAGAGACTCTATTCTAAGCTGATAAATAAAAAACATCTGTTTGAGCTTAATACTTTGAGAAACATCTGTGTATCAGTAAGAATACATGCCAAGCTGCCATAAAAATTTATAGTGGTTCAAATGAAATAGAGGTGTATTTTGTCTCACTTACCCCTGAAAGGTAGGAAGATATTCAGAACTAGGTAAAATGTTTTACTCAGCAGTCTTCCAAGGACCCAGTTTCCTGGTATCTTTTTTCTCAATCATCATGGGATATTATCCTAATCCATTGGATTAGAACTGATTTGATGGCATCACCCCTCCACATTCTAAAACATGGATGGGAAAAAGAGGATGAAAAAGGCAGGCAACTTCCTTTTTAAATACCATGAACTGAGAACTTAACTCACACTCGAACGGACAAAAAATTAATTTCATAGCCAGATCTGGGTGTGAGAGAGGCTGGACAATTCACTATCTATCTGAGTGGCTGTATGCCTGCGAAAACATGAGTGTTTATTACAGTCATGTGTCACTTAATGACAGGGATGTGTTCTGAGAAATGTGTCAGGCAATTTCGTCGTTGTGCAAACATCATACAGTGCACTTACACAAACCTAGATGGTATAGCCTACTACACACCTAGGCATAATAGTTACTAATCTTATGGGGCTACCGTCATATATGCAGTCTGTCATTGACCAAAACATCATTATGTGACGCATGACTGTACTTTAAAAGCAAAAAGGAAAATAGATATTGGGAACAATTAGTGTTGTTCTCCACAATCCACCCTCTCGCTAATGCACTCTTGTTCCCATAAATACACCATACCCATCCTTTTGACAAGAGAAGCTCATGAGTTCCCTCTACTTGATTCATTTATCTCAAAGGTCAGATCTCTGGTTTAGGTCATCACCGTCAACGTTCATCAGATATTTCCCTACAGTCCACTACCCAGCTAGTTAACCAGTTCAGTTCTTTTCTTACCAGGATTCCTCTTGTGATGCCAGTAACCACAGTGTGAGGCCAGGAAGATGGCGTATGGTAGGAAAAGCCAGAGCTCTAAGTTCTTCCTTTAGTCTTGTGCAGATTTAATCAGTAGGTTTATAATTTGAAAACAACACATCACCTTGTCGCTCTGTGTTTAAGACATTTGAGACGGTTTGAGATCTGTTCTTTGATGGTTCTTTTACAACTTGTGTCAGGGAATGAAGAAATTAGTATTCAAATCTCTGAAGACATACAATTCATATTTGTTTAGCAATAGACTACTTTCAAATTACTCAGTGCACGCTAATGGTCTCAAAGTTTCTCCTCCAAACAGTTTTCTCTCAGTAAATTCAGACACTTTGTAGTCAGGAAGGACAAAAGAAATATCTTATTGGTGCCACTCAAAAACTCTTAAATAACATATTCATTGCCATACTTATCAATCCTTAGTTGTCGGAGTAAAACAAAGTTGTGTTAATTTTGTTTTATTATTTCACAATTTTTAATGATCTTTTATCTCTACCTAAACAAAATGCCTTAAAATTTAAAAAAATGAAATACTGGTTTCTGCATTACTTAGGATATAGGCTAATTTGTTATAAAATAACAATAAAACCTCAAAATTTAGACACTTAAATGTATTTAAGAAGTGTACAGTCATGTGTCGCTTAATGCAGGGGATACGTTCTGAGAAATGTGAGGTTAGGCGATTTCGTCATGGTGGGAACATCACACAGTGCACTTACACAAACCTAGATGGCATAGTCTACTACACACCTAGGCTTTATGGTACCAGTCTTATGGGACTACTGGTATATATGCACTCTGTCATTGACTGAAGTGTCATTATTCAGCACATGGCTGTATTTCTCTCTTCCAGAACAGTCTGCTGTGGCCAGACAGCCAGGTCACACAAGTGGCTATGCTCCATGAGGGTACCTAGGCACCCAGGTTTCCTTATTTTTATTGCTCTGCTCTCCTCCAGGGTACTTTCTTCAACTGCTTGATAGTAGCTCGCACACTAGCACCACATTTGCTTTCCTTGGGAATCAAGAAAGAAGGGAAATAGAAGACCATTATTTTAAGTTTTAAAAGGCATGACCAGAAGCTGCTCTTATCCCATTGGCTTGAATTTGGTCACATGGCCACATCTAGCAGTAACAGTTTGGGGAGGGAAGTTTCTAGCTTTGCATAGAGTCCTATGGCTAAATGGAATAAAAGAAGAATAGATGATGAAGGAAATTAGAAGTCTGTCACGGGAGAAAACCAGTTAATATCTAAAAACAGAAATAACTAAAGTTGTCTCTGGAGAGGTGAGGGTGGTTAGGGAGAGGATGAATGGTACGGGGAACGCTTGGTTTACGTAATGAAACTGTTCTGTGGTATTTGACATTTAAAAATCATGTTTCATGGGGCTGGCCCCGTGGCCGAGTGGTTAAGCTCGCACACTCCGCTGCAGGCGGCCCAGTGTTTCGTTGGTTCGAATCCTGGGCGCGGACATGGCACTGCTCATCAGACCACGCTGAGGCAGCGTCTCACATGCCACAACTAGAAGGACCCACAACGAAGAATATACAACTATGTACCGGGGGGCTTTGGGGAGAAAAAGGAAAAAATAAAAAAAATCTTAAAAAAAAAAAATCATGTTTCATGTGGTAGTTTGATTATATTTTAAAAATTAAACCCCAAAACAATATATAGCATTGGAAAATGTGAGGGACAGAGCAAGGGAGAGTGAGCAACAGCACAGAGTCAAGGTAAAAAACATATACGATTAAATCTTGAAAAATTGTGAGAGAAAGAAAAAGAAAACACTGAAGCAAAATAAATCAAAAGAAAATATCTTTTAGTTTCCTGCTACAGAGTTCTTGCCTTTGTCATGAAGTAAAATTTTCAGTGAGAGATAGGCTTAGAAGTGTGTGTTATGTGAGGACACATGTTTATGTGCGTGTGGGTGTGTGTGTGTGTGAGTGTATGTGTGTGCATTGGTTGGAAGAAGAGAGGACATGGAACTTCTTTTAAATAATATAACTGTATGTTTGTCTTTTATTTTTAAAAGTAATCTACTATTGTTAACTAATTTCCTCTTATTTGTGATAGATATATTGCCTGAGTTTTTAAATAGTAATACGAAATTTCAAAATAAAATGACAAACTAGACAAAATAGGTACTGTGCTTTTAATCTCATTGTATTTCCAATTCCAATACAACATGACATTCACAGACTCAAAGAATTACAGAAGTATGGAACGGGGAGAGCATGCTGGGTATATATAGTTCATACGTTCCAAGACCCTTGATGTAGGGATAAGAAAGCTGAGACTCAAGTTACATATCTTACTCAAGATCACTGGGCTAATTTTTGATGGCTCTGTAACTAATACCCACAAGTCTAACCACTAGTGAGAATTATGAGCATCTGGTGATGCAATTTCAATCATACAAAGATAGACAACCTAACTGTCACACATACACTGACTCAGTGGAAATAACGTTAAAAACTTTCTCATGGAAAAAGTTAGTTTAAAAAAGATGAATATGCCATTCAAAATAGACAGGTAGTTCAAGAAATATCGTATTCTTATTCTAACATGTGTTTTCAGTTTATATAATTACTTTAAATGTATAATCCAAAATTAATATCCATCTTTATTGCTGAAGTAAATCTTTCCAAAAATTCATCATGGTGGCACTTACATTGAAATAAAACCTTTTCCTCAAACCGTAAAATTTAACAAGTATAGATATTTTGATAAGTAGTAGCATACTATTGTATTTAATTTTTTTTACAGTTAAAACATCAATAGTTTGTAAGAACTGTTTTTATCTTTAACCACAAAAGTACATGATTTGCAGTGTATATAATATTCACAAATACCTTTAAAATCATACATATATGTATGAGTAAACTTTACTCCTAGGATTAAAATGGTTTATCATTTATCTTCTATAAAATACCCTCCTTCATTTTGAAGATGTCTCTGGAAAAGTATCCCTCACGTAGTTACTTCTGTATTAATCAACTGTTGTTTAATTTATTCATTAGAGAGATCTGAAACGAGAATTTCAAATACGTTTCTAGGAGAAGTATGCATGATCATTTACGTTTCATCGGTAAACATTAAGATAGTAACCACTAGTTCTTCACTCTCCCAAAATGACCCTTAAAATCACCTCTCTGCAGCTTTTCTGTTGTCCCCTGATTATAAAACTGGCCATGCACCGAAGAGAACTGTGCACTGGAATTAGTGATAAAGGCCAAGTGCACCCAGCAGTGCTTCCACTCAGGCAACGATTGCTGCTCTGCCACTCAGCAAAAACCTTATGAAATTCTATGTAGCTGCTTCACTGCCTTTTGATATCTGAGAAGCCATTCTTCCTTTAAGCCTATTATAAATAAGTGGGTTAAAGAAAAAAATATATGAAATGCTAGTGGCGTGAAAGGAAAAGTTTCTGTGGCATATAATCACTGCACATGGCTTTCTGGATGTGGACGGAATTGTTATTAAATGTAAAGAAATGTGGAGTTGTTACAAATTAGAATGACTTCTCCTTAGCAAAGCTTAACATTTTGACTAAGTTTTAGTTTATTTTTCAGGAAGAAGAAGTGTGTCAGATACAATTTTTATTAACGCAAAAGACATTACATAATATAGCAGAAAAAGTGAAGTGAAATTTGATTTCATGGATTTTAAAATACATAAATTTAAAAATATTAGTTTGTTTTTATTATCTGCTTCAAAAAGGACCCATAATTCTTCACCTCTGGCAGCATGATAAATTATAGTTTTTGAAAACACTAGGCTAAAATATTTTGACATTTTGGGACATGGTAAATATTTTATGAACCAAGAGGGGCCAGTTCAATTTATTGCATTGGCTAATTCTAAACACATAAATTTTTTCAGTGGAAATAAACTAGTCAGAAAAGAAAACTAAAAGAATATTTAAAGACATGATTAAAGTATCTATACAGTGACCATGACATTTTAGAACATTTAGTTGCCCTTACCAGATTTAGTATTGATAAAAGTAGCCATGAAGTGTTTATTTTTAGCTCAGCTGAGTGTAATTGATAGACAAGAAGAGTTTTCCTGCTCCCGGGTGAGGAAAGTACTTGATCGTGATAATAAATCAATGATGAACTGCATCATTCTTTTTACATCCAACAAATGTCAGAGTTGATACGAAGAATCAAGAGAAAAACACCTGCATCCTATGAAAAAGTTAAATTATAAAAACAGTAATTTAAAAATATCACTTTCTATTCCTCTTGAAGACAATTTCTCAGAGAAGCAGTGAGAATGGTCTGAACTTGTATCATAATTACATAATAGAAACTACATATAATTTATATCCATAAAATAGGAGGTTAAATTATAATTACTTCATGTCCACAGCTAATGAGTAAAGTAAGTACATAAATAAATAAAGTAAGTATTCATAATATTTTGAACTATTAGAACAATTTTATCAATTTTTGTTGTTATTTAAAAAGTATATCCTTATAGAAAGTGATGAAATGACTGGTAAGTAAATTCAATTAAAAGCCCATATTTTGAGAAAATGAGATCTTTGATGAGTACACATATCATAGAGTGTACTTTGACTCAATTCTCCTCTCATATCAGGTTTTAAACCTTACAAGTTAGAAAAGAAAGTAAGCACCTCCTTATTATCTTATTTACATAACTTTTCTTTCCTAAAAGCATGCCTTAGAAAATCAATGCCCTTACACTGGTGTTTATCAGGAAATGAGGCATGCAAATCTGGACATGGCCATATTGATGTCTCTGGAGAGTTCCAAGAAAGAGGTGAGAACTTGTGCCATTTTTTCCATCTCCGTCTATTTTCTACATTGAAGGGTGCTCGCATGTTCAACCTCCATGCTGAATTGATCTGAGCATGTTTTTCTTCCCTTCATAGTGTTATAAATTTAGGTAAAAAGAAAATTTGATGTGACACATTGCTAGAATTTATTGAAAGAACTGACAAACATACTTGGAATAACTAAGAGTAGCATCATGGGCATATGAACCCATAATTAACTTGAGAATGTGCACTAGTAAGTGCAAAGGGATCATCCCTTAAATGTCTGTGGAAAGCTTTGGTATTTAATGGTGCCTCAGGGAAATGGCATAGTATCCATAATCCTGCTAACTGAATCTGTTCCATGAAAATAAGCATAAATTACCCTTTTTATTGGAGATGCAAGAGAAGACATTGACTGAGGGCAGACACAAAGATCTTACAGCAAAGACTGGAGATGAGCAGTAGTATCTTGTAAAAAGAGAGGAAATATGTTTCTAAGTTAATAAATAAGCAAGAAGGCAATATTTTATAGTGTCCATTGGAAAGTAAAGCCTCTTTAGCAATATGAGAGTTAAAGAAAGCACTGAATTTAAAGGAAACTTTTAGCAAGTGTATAAGCTAAATTAAGCTTTACCTCAGTATGTAATAAAAGTCCTGGTCCCTAATTGTTGACAAAGTCAATTGACATTGATATGGTATGACCATAGCTCAGTTAATGCGAAATACTGCAGATCTGGCCAGCTGTTTAAGAAAAACATAGTTCTTCAGTGAACCAAACAAATTTTTCTCCAATACTATATGTTAGCCATAATGTAGTAAGCATTTTGAGTTACTTTAAGCGAAGAAGAACTGAAAGTTTATTTCAGAATCCTAAAAATTTGTTCTATCTCTCTGACATCTATTTTTCTCTTCTCTAGCTCTACATACATACATAACATTCCCTTAACTACTAACATTTACTGTGGCTTTCTTAATTCATCCTCTTGTTGATGTCATACATTTCTGAGTTAAAGAACTCATCTGGATAAATTTTCAGATAAGTTTTTAGACAAAAAGTAATTTAAGTTATTGTTGCAGTTATGACTGATATATTCACAAAAAAAATGACTCTGCTGAAAATTTGTTTAAATATATTTTTGAGAAAACCAGGATGGTACACTATCATTTTATTTTTGCACCATACATATGGTAGTAAACATTTTTAACAACCATTGGAATTTTATAAACAAAAATATTATTAATATCACATTGATAGATGGAAATTTGGAACACTTTAGTATAGTATGTTTCGAAGCATCAGTCGATATTTTTCAGATCTGCTGCAATAAATATATCCTATTTTTTGTTAAGTAGAAAAAATAAGGATTGTGGCACCTAGAAGAATCTTGGTTAACAAACTATTTAAAAGAATGTTGGCTAGGCAGGCTTTATTTATTCTATATACCAATTGAGATATCAAGCGTATAGTTTATTAAAATATTTGACTCTGGAGGTATTTCAATTTTTTGCAATCAGAATTTTTATACTATAATTGCCTGACATATTTGTTAGAATTTTTCAATGGATTTAAGGGAATGGTATAATTTCTGTTTTAAATGTTTTGTTCACAGTGGCTGACATCTTTCTGTCTCTCTCTCTGTCTCTCTATTTCTTTTTCTGTCTCTCTCTATATATGTAAAACTGATCCTTGACAAGATTATCTGAGTCCATCATATCTGTATGGTTGGCTGTCAGGCATCAATTTTGTTTACATTACTTCATATCTTTTAACAGATTAAAATGTCATAAATTGAATAAATACACTTAGTTCCTTATAATTATATTTTTAAGTAAAATATTATTCTTTCATAAAAAGTCACATTTTTCTAATAACTAATGAAATTCTTCTGTTAATATACTATATTTCTTTATTGAACTCAGTCAATTAAATACTTAGAGATAAAAATTAGTGATTATGGAAAAAGTGGATAATCCATAAGATAACAGTCTATTTATTTTGAACATAAAAGATGCATTAAAAAACAAGACAATTGATTCAATTCCAACTTTTTTGGTACTAAATGAGGGAAACAAGAGCACGTTCTCTATTTTACTCTACTTGTTAGAAAAATTGGGTCTAGTCCCAGGAGTACGACATGTAAAGAATTAGCAAAGAAATATGACTACTCTCCCTACATTTATTGTTAAACCTCGGAGGAGCATAATACATGCTGTTATTGGCCATCTGTTATCATTATTTATGTACAATTTAACCTCCATTTCAAGCAAATAATTTGTTTTCCAGGTATGAAATACTGTTGGAAGTTAACTTTCATCTTCTTTTATCCATATATTTAAGGTTACTTTTAATTATAATATGTTTTGGAAACTTTGTATTTTATTTATTAATTTGAGTGTTATGGAGGAAAAGAAGAGATGATAATCCAATGTGTATTAAGTGTGACTAGATATAGTATTTACTCTAACTTAGAGAAGACAACCAAACTCAATATAATAAGATACGCTTGTGTTCTGTTTACAGTGACAAGCATCATAAAACTCATTCTGAAAATGATAAATGAAGACCACACTTATGAGCAACACGTACTTATCTTCACTACTCACCACTGAAAACTTATACATAAAAAATAGGACATACTTTCATTTCTTTTCTATGTATCCACACCAAGTATATGTAAATTTCCTAAATGCAGCCTTTAAAAGTTTAAGGTTCTTGAATGTACCAGGCATTAGGGATCAACCAAATCTGGATATTTCCTCAAGGGTCTCATATTCTAGTGAAGGGGATAGGCATGAAAATAATTGAATTACAATGTAAAGTTGTGGTGCATTAATGATGTTAGACTCCTAAAGACAAAACTAGGCTCCTATCCTTTCACAGAAACCCCATGGGAGATAGTAGGGATGCTGTCTTTCTTGATGATTCTATTTCAAAAAGATGGATTCCAATTTCTAGAGAAAGACATGCCTGGGTTATAAAACTGGCAAGTAGCTTTTAAAAGGCTTTACATCTCAAAACGACAGAGAAAAAATTTACAAGCTTTCTAAAGTAAATGCTCTAAAGAAAAGAGAGGGCAGGGGCTTAGAATTTGGAAGATGTCTGTCTAAAATTTAGTCTAACTGAAGGGAACTCTAAGACAATCTTAGCCAATCCAACCAGGACTTCAAAAAATCTAGCGTTCCATTGAACACTTTAGGGAATCTAGTCTATGTGGTTGGTTTCAGCAGGTTTCTGTTGTTGAAGGACTAACCCAACCATCTGCTGAGACTTGGCAGTAGAGGACAATAGCTGGATGGTGTGAGAAATCAGGCATTTAATGAAGGAAACTCCTGTGAAACAAGAGAAAAACAAACATTACTGGCTGGAGTGGACTATGAAGCCAGGTTTTGAGTCCAGAGGGCAACCAGTTAAGAAAATTCTTGGACATTGGGCTTGAAGAGTCTTTAGATGTTGGAGTGAGGACAGCAGTGGCAATCCAACAGATTTCTCAGTTTGCAGTCTGAGTGTTTTTGATAATGGCATACACAACAAAGAAGTTTCAGTAAGATTGTCCAGAGTCCTGGCTGTTTTCTGGAGCAGAGCATGGATGATGAGGGAGTTCCAGGAAACTTACTGAGAGGCCCACACAGTAACAGCTCTAGGTAAAAAGTTGCCCATATGTGATCTGCTGTAATTTGAGTTCTTTAAAGTTTGTATCAAGCCATCTGACTTCAGTTCACAGGGCTTTTTAAAATCTCAGGGGAAAGACCAGCTATAAGACAACCTAAAAATCCCAATAAGGATCTGGGCAGTCAGATTTTAGTTTCCAGTGACATCAAGCCAAGAGGGTGGGAGAAAAATTAGAAATGTTAGATTGGAGAGCTGTTGCCAGATACTGATAAGTCAATCAAAAATTTGGCAAGAATTGGCAAAGTGTCTTATAGACGGGGAACAGGACCAGAATCTGATAACCCATAAAGTGTGCTAAGTTTTCTATTAAAACACAAAATTTCTCTGCAAAGTTGCTCTTCTTTTGAACAAAGATAATCAAAGTAAAATAATTCTTAATTTCAAAAAAGGCTGGTGTCTTTATTTACACAGGTGCATCCAGAGTGGTAACCGGTCACATAAGCCTTTTTTGTTTTATTTGCAGGGAGTTTGTTTAAGGAATCCCAGACTGGACTTTTAAAAGCCTCTCAGGACTAGGAAGGCACATCAAGAACTTGTCACTGGATTTCACCTACAGTACCTATAGAATGGTGTGAATTTCTTTCATCTCAAGACCTCCCAAACATCTTAACGTTCCTGGGCCTGCCAGCAAGTGAACTTTCATACTCACCTGGAAGGCTAGGAACTCAGGTAACCAGACACCAGGCCAGTTTTCCCAAGAGGATTTTGTGAGCATTGGCTCCATAAAGCCAGACTTAGTTCCTTAAAACTGTTTGATCATATCCAATTCTATATACAAAATTCTCAAATATTACATTGCAACCACACCTTGATTATATAACCGATATTTCCAATTATGTCCTGTTACAAAGAGGATGCATTCTTACTGAATCTATACAAATAATTATATTGTCATGAAAATAATAAAACTCAATAAGGGGTTCCAAATTCTGGAGGAATCAGGAAGAGAGAAAAAGATAAACATTTCATTTGTCTTTACAAAAGCGTAGTCTACCAAATTGTTATGAGTTATAGATAACTTAGAAAAGAGAAACAGGTACCTTATATCCGAGAAATAGAACACAAGGCAGCAACAATATTCCAAACAAAACCTATAATCATCCCTCATCAGTTCATTCAATTCTGTGTAATTAATTCTTGTTTTACTCAATCTTGAGTTAGCAGTCTCATGGACCTATTATCTTTTTAATTAGAGTTCTGGAAATCCTGACTTAGTCCAGCGGTTGGGTCTCAAAGTTATTTATTTATTTATTTATTTATTTATTTAGAATATTTTATTTTTTTCCTTTTTCTCCCCAAAGCCCACCGGTATTTAGTTGTATGTTCTTCATTGTGGGTCCTTCTAGTTGTGGCATGTGGGACGCCACCTCAGCATGGCTTGATGAGCAGTGCCATGTCCGCATCCAGGCTTTGAACCAATGAAACACTGGGCCGCCTGCAGTGGAGTGCATGAACTTAACCATTCAGCCACGGGGCCAGCCCCTGAAAGTTATTTAAACAATGCCCTCAGAAGCCTGTGACCCAGATTACCTGGTATAGTCCTTTCCATGAGTCTGTAAGATAGTCCCATTTTGTTGGAAATGAAGCACACTGTAGTGTAGCTGATTGCAGACACTTTCAGAGCAACTCTTGTCCCTGCCTCTTGTATTTTCTGAAAGAGATTGCATAAAATGATTGTTATTTTTTCCTTAAAAGTTAGGTTGAAATCACCAATGACACTATATGGGCCTAGAGTTTTCTTTGTTGAAAATGTTTTAAACTGCAAAGTTAACTTATATAGCAGATATAGGACTATCCAAGTTATCTATTTCTTTTTGAGTGAATTTTGCTAGTTTCCATCTTTTATGGAATTCATGCATTTCATTTAAGCCATTGAATTTCTGGGCAAATGGTTATTTGTGATATTCCATTAGTATCACTTAAGTTCTGTGTGGTCTAATACTGTCTCCTCCTCCTCTTTCATTCTCATGTCTGTCATTAATTTGGGGAAATTCTCAGCCTATTTCTTCATACATTTTCTTCTGCTCCATTCTCTCTTCTTCTGGATATATATACACACACACACACACACACACACACACACACACGTATAATGTTATACCATTTGATCATCATTTGATCATTTGATATTGTCTCAGCTATTTGGTGCTCTGTTTTTTTTTTTTTTTTCGTTTCACTCTTTTTTTCTTTTCTTTTCAATATGGGTATTTGCTATTGATGTATCTTCAAGGTCACTATTTATTTCTTCAGCTGTTAGGTCTACCAGTGAGCTCGTTGGGCATTATTCATCTCTACTACAGTGCTTTACATTTCTAGTTTTTCTTTTTATTCTTTCTCATATTTTCTATCTTTGTTGAGAAGATCCATTTGTTCTCACATGTTCACCTTCTTTAGGTGAGCCTTTAATATATTAATCATAGTTACTCAAATTCCATGACAGATAATTCCAACTTCTCTGTCACATCTCAGTTGGTTAGGATTTTTTTCCCGTTTTTTTAATGCCTTGTAATTTTTTGTCATAACTGTACCTTTTGGATAGAATAGTAGGGATTGAAAAAAATGGTTTTCTATTTGAAGATGGGCATGCCTTTCCCATATCTCATAATTAGCATGAATGCTGGTTTATGAGAGGATTTTACTCAATGACTGCCGCCTTACCATCATATTTGCAGTTGGTGCTGTGCCTCAGAGAACGTCTGTGATGGTTAACTTTATGTGTCAAATTGACTGGGCTAAGGGATACCCAGATAGTGGGTAAAACATTATTTCTGGGTGCGTCGGTGAGGGTGTTTTTAGAAGTGATTAGCATTCGAATCAGTAGACTGAGTAAAGAAGGTCATCCTCACCAATGCAGGCGGGCATCACACAATCCATTAGGGGCCTGAATAGAATAAACAGGTAGAGAAAGGGCGAACTTACTCCTTTTTCTTGAGGTGGGACATCCTCTTCTCCTGCCCTTGGACATTAGCGCTCCTGGTTCTTGTGTCTTCAGACTCTGACCAGGAGTTAAACCACCAGCCCCTCCCTCCTGCCCAACCTTCCTCACCCTGCAGGTCTCAGGTCTCCTGACGTGGACTGAATTACATCGCAAGGATTCCTGGTTCTCAGACTTCCAGAAAGAAGATGGTGGGACTTAGCCTCCATAACCACATGAGCCATTTCCTATTAAAAGATCTCCTCTTCTATAGCTCTGTATAGATCCTACTTGTTCTGTTTTTCTGAAGAACCCTGACTAATACAGTTTGTCTACCAAATCTCACATCAGCATTCCACTGTTACTTTTATTCCGTACTTGCTAGCCTAGGGTTGGGGGACAGGGGAGGGATGTTCTCTGCTGTTCTTGTTACCCCTCAGTCTAAGTCACTTCGTCCCTAGGTGTCGGTCAGTGTCTTTCAAAATTATACCATTGCTCTACCAAATGTGGTTCTGGTCCCAGAAGGCATTTCTGCCCCTCTGTCAGGGGTAGAAGGCCTCGCATTTTCCCATACATAATGGTTGTTCCCAGTACCTCAATGGTGGGAGATTTTGTTACTTTTCTCCCCTCAGATTAAAACTATTTTTTCCCCATAATTGATACGAAGAACAGTTCTTGTGTAGCTTTTGCCGCTCCCACAACAGCTGCTGCCCCCCACCCTGCGCCATTTTTAGGAAGCAAATTTTCTCATGACTTATACCCCTTTTCTGTGAGCTTCTATTAGAGCTCATGGTGAAAAAAATGACCAGCAAGAAGGCGCAATCTCTCTCTATATTTGTGGCTAAAAGAGCTTCATACTCTTCTGCCAGTCTGTTGTTGGCCACTGCCAATTCATCAACTAATCTAGCTGAATTCTTCTTATCCAGCACCCTGTGTCCTTGCCCGCCTAATAGAGTGTTTGCTTCCTATACCTCCCTACGCGAGACTATGTTTAGATTTTAGGTTATTTGATTGCTCTGAAATGTCAGTTCACTGAGGGATTCAAACAAAGTCATGAACTTACATTTTGTCTGGATTTTTTCTTTTTGTAACTGTGGTGTGATGCTCTTTCTAACTCTATACATTGCTGAGATGAAACTAAAAATGAATATAAAGCCACTTAAGGTCAGAGACTGTACAAATTAAATCAGAGTTTAAAACATTTACAGTCGTTCAAATATGTAAAATTGTTCTGTTTTCACAAAGCACTCTATAAATACATATTTATATACTAGAAATAAGCATAGGCACTAAAGAGAAACTTTCCAAAAATGAGACATTAGGAGTCATAAAATGGCAGCCCATTCTTTAACTCCTTGGTCAGATATGAAAGGACTACATTTCATTATACTTATACTAAACAAAGATTTTTCCAACTTTACGAAATTTCTTTATTTGGCACAGTGCCAAGAGTACAAACTTTGCATAATATATATTGCTGGGCACGCAATGAAGAATAGGCTTTATGATATAGGTATACATCTAGCCAAGAGATGATTGGTGTTAACACTCCATATAAATCTCTGAAAGTCCCTTAAGATAGTGTAGATCATCCTATAAGATTTTAATAATGGGGTACACAGAAGAATCTGGGTAAGTAACACCAAAAGAAATAAGAGGAAAAACGTAAGCAGTACAAATGAAACACCCTATATTCAAATAGACCATTCTAATTATCCAAATAATATTTTCTTCAAGGAATATTGATTTCCTTTCCACATACCTATTTTTCTTGGGTTCTTGTGCATAGCAGCAATTATCATTTAAATTGTTTGTCGTCTTTCGAGACTAGGGAGAAATATCTAAATGCAGAAGTGTACACTTTACTTGCTCATAAATTGGTTTGTTTTACATCCTTATCTTTTACTCTGACTCATTCCATAGATAAGTTTAAGTATAGGCTGCAATATTTTCCCAAGACACTTTAATTCAAATTCCTAGAGGTAGTATCTATTTCAAAGACAGTCTTATTCTTAAGAAAAATAATTGTCTATTAGAAAAATTTGCCAATTTGTTAATCAGGGTGCCATATTTTCCTTAAATATTATATCTTAAGTTTTAGCACAGGCAAGCACATCTATATATTTTGGGCTTTATAAACCTAATTATTATTTTCTTATTTTATAATTATATTATTTTTAACAAATTGAGAAATATATAAGAACTCAAATAACATAGTAGACAAATTTAAAATTGGATATGACGGGCCGGCTCCGTGGCCAAGTGGTTAAGTTCGCACGCTCCACTGCAGCGGCTCAGGGTTCAGATCCTGGGCGCGGACATGCACCACTCGTCAAGCTACATTGAGGCGGCGTCCCACATCCCACAACTAGAAGGACCTGCCACTAAGATATACAACTGTGTACGGGGCGATTTAGGGAGATAAGGCAGAAAAAAAAAAAAAAAGATTGGCAACAGTTGTTAGCCCAGGTGCCAATCTTAAGAAAGAAAGAAAGAAAATTAGAGATGATATGAAAAGCCAATTCTTACAGATTTTAATGTCGTAGTTAACATATTAGGTATTTGTATACATACTAAATTATTTAATTTTTAAAATGATCCAATAAGTTTAGTCAGTTAATATCATCACCATTTTACAGATGATGAAATTAAGGTGTGGAAGATTCAAGTGTTAGGGTCCTGGTTTGATTCCAGTCCATTTGTCTCCATTGTCTATATTCTTAATGACAAAGCTGTAAAGCTTTTATGAATTTTTGTCAAAGAAAAGAAAACATCAGTATCATGGATATTAACGCACACAGAATTTACATACACACAGACAGATCTTCAGAAACAGTTTAGTCATAATAGAAACCCATTCTTAGTGGATGTAGAGGAAACTTCAAGTTTAATACATATTTTTTTATTTAAGTGTTCTCAAAAATGGACCTTCGCAGGCTCCACTTTGCAACATCATACTCCCAGCTTAGTTTATTATTTTAAATCAGTGTTAGGCAGATCATGGGGTGTGATTAAGATACATTTTATTGACCAATGTCCTTTAAGGCTTAGTCTTCAGTAAAAACCATGTTTGTTCAAGGACTGTTGGGTCTTGGAGAGAGCAAGGTAGTTAGCCTTTAAGTAAACAATTGGACATATAAATTGCTACACGAAAGCATTCAATTTCTGACTTCACTAGATTTCATTTTAGAAGTAAAAATTTAAATTTCTTATCACTTGAAACATATTCATTCAATAAAGTAATTAACCATCATTTAAGTGAAGATTTCTAGCCTGAGTGAAGAATATCAGTAACAGATAAGGCATTGATAGCATGTACCTTCAAGGATATTAAGTGTCAAGAGGGAACTGGATAATTGCATTAACAAATAAAAGAGAGTATAAAACAATAGTAGAATGAATACAATCGAGCATATATCTGCAATATCTAACATATTTTAGAAAGGAAGAAATGTCCACTAGTCTAGAAGAAGCATGATGCAGCTTTGAATGTTAAAAACTTCATACAAAATACATAAAAAATAAACATAAAATGGCAATCAAATATAAATATTTTAAAATTAAAATTAGGAAGTGACTAAATACATAAGGATTCTCTAGTGATTTAGGTCAACTGAACACATTTATTGTCTCAAAATTCCCTTTTCCCCCTTTATAATGAAATCCCCTTTCACTCTGGACCCTGATAACCTGTGACCTGATATTTATCGCTGTAATTTTGCCTTTTCCAAAAAATCATATGTGTGTAATTATAGAGGATGTAGTGTTTACTTAGCTTAATGTTTTGGAATCATCTGTGTCATTGCCAATATGCATAGTATGTTCCTTTTGTTCACCAAGTACTATGTTTTATGTGTGTGCCAAATTTGCTTATCCATTCTCCAGATGTGGTCATTTGGGTCATTTCCAGTTTTGTGGTTATGAATAAGCTCTTGGACACATGCAAGATCTTTGTGAGCATATGAGACCATCTTTCCTGGGTAAAACACCTAGGCTTGGGAAAGTTGGATTCATGGTACTTATTTAAGTTTGTAAAAAACAACCTAATTATTTTCCTTTTTGTCAATATCATTCAAAATTCCCTTCAGCAGTGTATGAAGGTTCCAGATTATCTACATTCTTTCCTTGCCAGAATTCGGTACTTTCAGTGTTTTTGCTTGGTTAAGTTTAGTTATTCTAATATGTTTGTAGTGGTATTCCATTGGGATTTAAATTTTAATTTCCCACGTGAGTAATGACATTAAGAATTTTTTAATGTGCTCATTTTCCATCTTTACATCTTGTAGGGTAAATTGTTCAAATTTTTTTTTTATTATGTTTTCCTTACTGCATTTTGAGAATTCTTTATATTTCTGGATACTAGACATTTATAACTTCTGTGATTTGCAAACATTTTCTTCCGGACTGTTGCTTGTATTTTCCTCATTTTAATAGACTGTCTTTCAAATAGCACGTGTTTAATTTCAATGAAGTCCAATGTATCAGTCATTTTACTGAAGGGATTGTGAATTTTTTATCCTCTCTAAGAAATATTTGAATAATCCTAAGTCTACAAAAGCTTTCTCCCGTACTTTCTTACAGAAATTTTACAATTTCACTTTTAACATTTTGGCCTATAATTCATTTTCAGTTAATAATTTTACATGATGAGAAAGAGATTTGGGCCAAAGTTTACTGTTTTGCATATAGATATCCATTTTTTTCCTCACACCATTTGTTGAAGAGTATCCTTTTAACGTTGACTGGCTTTGACAGCTTTGTAAGCAAAAAGTGACCATATGTGTGTGCATCTGTATTTGAACTCTCTGTTCTGTTTCATAGACCTATACACCTGTCCTTATGCCAATGCCACACTGTTGTGTTTCTTGCAGACTTTAGCTGAGCTGTAGCTTGGTATGGCAGCCTTAAACCAGGTAGTGCAAGTCCTCCAGATATGCTCTTCTTTTTGAAAATTGCTTGGTTACTCAAAGTCCTTTATTCTTTTATAAATTTTAGAGCCACTTGGTTGATTCTACCAACAAAAAAAGAACATACTGTGATTTTTATTCATGTTGTATATCTAGAAGAATTTGAGGATAAATCATCTTACAAATATTGATTCTTCAAGTCCATGAGCATCATGTATGACAAATTGAATGTTTATGCTGGTTAGCATTCTCTAAGCTAATCTATGGTTTGATTTTTTTTGAAATAATTTGGAATATTTCAGTCTTCAAGTATTTCTTCTGTATTATTCTTTCTTCTTTTGCACTTGAAAAACGTATATGTTTTACCACTGCTCTTGGATGCTATGTTCGATTTTTCATTTTCACTCTTCTCATTTTTTAAAAATTGAATACTGTATATCGGCCTACCTTCAAGGTCTCTCCTCAGCTGTGTCATTGGATTCTTTCTTATATTTTCCATCTCTCTGCTAAAATTATGTACCTCTTCAAGTCTGCTGCCCTCTACCTTCACTATATCATTTAACATATCAATTATAGTTATTTTAAAGACCCCTTCTGATCGTTTCAACATCTACACCACTTCCATATCTTGTTTTCTTAATTGCTTATCCTTTGACAAAGTTTATTTTCTTGATTTTTGGTGCACTTGATACTATTTGATTAAATGATGAGCATCATGTGTAGGACAACAGAAACTGAGACAACTGCTATTTAACCTTGGAAAAGCTTCTTATGTTTGGTCATAAATGTGGGGAAATTAATCAATCTATTGAAAAGTTCATCTGGATTTGAGTTTCGTTGTTGCTGTTGATATCGTCCGTGTACCTCAGACTTCAAATTTCTGTAGTGATCAGCTGATGCTGCCTCACAGTGAGGGTTTGGGCAAAAGTCCCAAAAGGTCTTTTTCTCAGTGATTGCTCCACACTCTCAGTTTTCAACCAGCCTTACATATCTGCACTTCAGACAGGTCAACCTCCGTGTTCACCTTCCCTCCCTGTGGCAGACTCTCTTTTTTGTTACTCCATTCTAGGCTTATGTTAATCATGTGTAGTGTGGGCTCAGTAGGCCAGTTCCTGCCTAAATTAGCCATCCCTTTGCTCCTGGGCCTTGGAGGATGGGATTTCTCAGCGTTCTAACCACTGCCTTGTGTCTGAGATTGTACTTGGAGGGGAGTTTCTGCCCCTCTCCCATCAGTAGTTGATCTCAGGTTGGTGTTAATACAGGATCCAAGGCCAAGAAAGTTTCCTGATTCTCTTCCAGTGGTAGTTTCCTCTTCTGCCCTTCCTCGACAGTAAGTTTTTGCCCTATTGTTTAGAAGGTTTCCTGTCTTCTCCCAGGAGCATAAAGATTTGATTTGTGGGAGGAAGAGATCTGGTAATACTTATCTTCTTCTCATCCCCAAACACCAACAGTCACCTCCTGCATTTCTGCTGCACTGAGCAAGGCTCTGTCTGGCTTACTCCTCCCCTGCCTCTAATCTTTCAAGAAAATAGAGGGGGTCAATGAAAAAAGCCTTGTGTCTATGGCCATCCACAATTACAGACCAATATGATACCCACACTTGGTCTCCAGTTTTGAATAAGTCTTGCCACTTTGTCTGGTGACTGGCTCCTCTTCTCCCATCCTCTGTAATAAGGAAGACAGTTCATATGTTCTAATTCTTCTCGGTTAGGCTTGTCCCCCATTGGAATTCAGGTTACTTGGTTTCCTGCCTTCTTCTGGTTCAGAAATTCAGATTACTTGGTTGGTCTCTGGTCTCTAATGGCCACAAGTAAAGATATAATTTTGTAATTTATTTGATTTGTTCTTATTGTTAAAATTGGAATGTTCTTCTCTGTGCTTCATAATGGAAGCAGAAAACTGGAGATCATTCTTGATATTTCTTTTTCATCTCTGGTTGTAATTCCATCACCAAGTCCTTTGAATTTTATCTCCTAAAGAGCTTAGAATAACATAATCAAGGCAGATTTTTTTTTTTAATTATCATTTCAACGTGTTTTCAGCATTTTCTTCACTACCCAAGAATTTGATAATTAGGGAAGGAAGTCAATTAAGAGCCAGATAATTGATGAAAATTTCACAGCAAACATGACCTGTGCTCTCATTTGAACAATAGAAACTTTTAGGCAGGCTGATATATTATAATGATAATACAGGAAAATCATTTAGAAAACTTAAAGACTAAATTTCTAACTAATATTTACCTTGACTTATCTTTTCTAAATTAAACTTTCCCATTAAAAAATAAGGTTTTTAAACTGCTCTCTGATGCCAAAATATTGTTGCTGAATATTAGCTATTTGCAGCCAGGGGCTGCACAGTATTTAATGAGGTTTTTCCTACAGTGGTGATGCATAGGGGTTGTGTGTTTCCTTCTATACCCATTTTATTGAGAGTTTTTATCATGAACAGATGTTGGATCTCGTTGAATGCTTTCTCTGTGTCTGTTGAGATGATCATGTGGTTTTTACTCTTTATATTGTTAATGTGGTGTACCACATTGATTGACTTGTGGATGTTGAACCATCCTTGTATCCGTGGTATAACTCCCACTTGATCATGGTGTGTGATCTTTTTAATGTATTGCTATATTGGATTTGCCAATATTTTGTTGGTGTTTTTGCATCTATGTTCATCAGCAATATTGGCCTGGTATTTTTCCTTCTTTGTGTTGTCCTTGTCTGGTTTTGGGATCAGGGTGATGTTGGCCTCTTAGAATGTGTTAGGAATATTTCCATCATCCTCAATTTTTGGAATAGTTTGAGAAGAATAGATAATAAATTGTCTTTGAATGTTTGGTAGAATTCCCCTGAGAAGCCGCCTGGTCCTGGACTTTTATTTTGGGGCAGATTTTTTATTACTTTTTCAACTCTTTACTCATGATTGGCCTATTCAGGTTCTCTATTTCTTCTTGTTTCCGTTTTGGGAGATTTTAAGAGTCTAAGAATTTATCCATTTCTTCTAATTGCCCAGTTTGTTGGCATATAGTTTTTCATCATATTCTCTTATAATCTTTTGTATTTCTATGGTATCCATTGTAATTTCTCCTCTTTCATTTCTAATTTTATTTATTTGAGTCTTCTCTCTTTTTTTTCTTAGTGATTCTGGCTCAGAGTTTATCAATTTTGTTTATCCTTGCAAAGAACGAGCTCCTTGTTTCATTGATCGTTTTTACAGTCTTTTTTGTTTCAGTTTCATTTATTTCTGCTCTAATTTTTATTGCTTCCCTCCTTCTGCTGAGTTTGGGTTTTGTTTTTAACTCTTTTAGGTGTAGTATAAGATTGTTTAGTTGAGTTTTTTCTTGTTTGTTAATGTGGGACTGTATTGCTATAAATTTCCCTCTTAGGACCACTTTTCCTGCATCCCATAAGAGTTGGTATGTTGTGTTTTTGTTCTCTTTTGTCTCCAAGTACTTTTTTATTTCTCCCTTTAGTTATTCAATGACCCATTTGTTGTTCAGTAGTATGTTGTTTAGTCTCCACAGTTCCTTTTCCAGCTTTTGTCTTATAGTTGATTTCTAGTTTCATAGCACTATGGTCAGAAAAGATAGTAGATATGATTTCAATCTTCATAAATTTATTGAGGCTTTCATTGTTTCCCAATATATGTCTATCCTTGAAAATGTTCAGCTCTTTTTGGATGGAGTGCTCTATATATGACTAGTAAGTTCATCTGGTCTAGTTTTTGGTTTAAGTCCACTATCTCTTTGTTGACTTTTTGTCTAGATGATCTACCCACTGATGTAAGTGGGGGGTTAGGTCCCCTACTACTACTGTGTCATCACTGATATCTCCTTTAGGTTTGTTAATAGTTTCTTTATGTACTTTGGTGCTCCTGTGTTGGGTGCATACGTGTTTATAAGTGTTATATCTTCTTGGTGGAGAGTCCATATACTGCCCTCTATGTCTCTACCAGTTTTGTTTTGAAGTCTACTTTGTCTGATATAAGTATGGCAACACCTGCTTTCCTTTGTTTGCCATTAGCTTGGAATATTTTCTTCTGTCCTTTCACTCTGAGCCTATGTTTGTCTCTAGAGTTGAGATGTGTTTCCTGGAGGCAGCATGTTGTGGGGTCTTGTTCTTTAATCCATCCTACCACTCTGTGTCTTGATTGGAGAATTCAATCTATTTACATTTAGAGTGATTAATGCTATATGACAGCTTAATACTGCCATCTGATCACATGTTTCCTGTTTTTCTGTATTTCCTTTGTTTTTTGTCCCATGTATTTTGGACTACAAATTTGATTAGGTAGTTTTCTCTGTTGCTTTTCTTCTTTCTCTCCTTGTTTATCATAGATGTCTCTGTTCTAATTAGTTGTTTAGTCATTAACTTTAGGTTCATATAAAAAATCTCATAGTTGAGATAGTCCATTTTCTGATAGCCTCTTATTTCCTTAGACTATACTGATTCCATTCCTTACCTCTTCCCCTTCTAAGTCATTTTTGTTGTATATTTTTCCAACTTGTGTTGTGAGTTTGTGGTTAAAAACATGAGATCATTTTTGTTTTGGGGTTTTCCTTTCCTTTACTGTTGATGTCAGATTTAAGTGTTTACTAACCTGATCTGATAGAAAGCTGCAGTTTTCTGATTATTGCCTACCTATTCATCTCCTTGCTCAGGGCTTTGTAGCCACTTTCCTATTTTGTTTTTTCAGGTATGAAGGCCTTCTTGAGGGTTTCTTGTGTGTGTGTGGGGGGGGGGGGATCTTGTTGCAATGAACTCCTTCACCTTTTCTTTATCTAGGAAAGTTTTTATTTCTCCATCATATCCGAAGGAGATTTTCACTGGATAAAGTATTCTTGGCTGAAAGTTTTTTCTTTCAGGATTTTGAACATATCTTTCCACTCTCTCTTAGCCTGTAAGACTTCTGCTGAGAAATCTGCTGAAAGCCTGATAGTGGTTCCTTTGTAAGTTTTCTTCTTCTGCTTTCCCTTCCTTAGTATATTTTCTTTGTCCCTGACATTGCCAGCTTCACTACTATGTGCCTTGGAGTGAGTCTTTTTACATTGACAAATGTAGGAGATCTGGAGACCTCTTTCACATGGATTTCCAGCTCTGTCCTCAGGTTTGGGAAGTTCTCAGCTATTGTTTCCGCGAACAAGATTTCGGCTCCCTTCTCCTACTCTTTCCCCTCTTGTATACCTATAATCCTTATGTTGCATTTCCTGATTGAGTCAGATATTTCTCTGAAAGCTTCTTCATTTCTTTTTAGTCTTAGTTCTCTCTTCTCCTCCCTCTGAATCATTTCTATAGTATTACATTCTAACTGGCTGATTCTCTCCTCCATATTGTCAGCTCTGGTTTTTAGGGAATACAGTTTTTTCTTTATTTCATCCATTGTGATTTTCACCTCTAACATTTCTGATTGGTTCTTTTTTATAGTTTCAATCTCCTTTGTGAAGAAACTCCCAATTTCATTAATTTGTATTTCTGTGTTTTCTTGTGACTGAGGTTTTTTATGATAGCTGTTTTGCATTCTTTGTCATTTAGGTTATAGATTTCTGTTCCTTCAGAGTTGGCTTCTGGGTACTTGTCACTTTCCTTCTGGTCTGGAGCTTTAATATACCTACTCATACTGCTTGATGGGGTAGATTTTTGCTTCCTAATGTTGTTCTTAACAAGTTGCAACTGCCACATACCATCACTGGGTGGGGATCCAGCACTGTGTATTCTGGGCCCAGCATGAGCAGGGGCTCCAGTTACTGACTGCTTTTCTCTCTGAGTGGCTGATCAATGGCAAGTCTGGAGCACCAGGCTGGGGGAAGGGTACTCTCCTTCTGCAGCACTTCCCCCAGCCCCTGCTTGTCTCTCCAAAAGGAGCTGTGGGTGATTGCAGGACTGTGCACTTTCCTTTTCTCTGCTGCCACTGCTACATTCTCCCTGCCATGCTCCAGACAATTCTGGGGCTAGAGTACTGGGCATCCTCACCAAGCTCCAGACAGCTCTGGGACTGCACTCTTTTCTTGTCCCTGCCACCAAGCTCTCTGCTCCTTGATCTGGGTGAACATGGGGCAGGAGTTCATGTTCCCTTTCCCTGCCACCACTACCCCACTCATTGCACCATGCTCCAGACAATTCTGGGGCTGGAGTATGGGTGGGGACGGGGTGCCCTTCTCACCTGTGCCCTTCCCGCTGCCACAGCCCATCTCTCTCCACAGAGCTCCTGTGGATCAGCTTCCACTTCCTCTGGAGGATCCAAACCCCCACCACCACCTTCAGGTGTATGGCTGCATGGGTCTCCCAAACATCTTTTGTGATATGCTTATGTCCTCTGTTGGTGTATGAATGTCCTTTTGGTTGTATCTCAGAGGAGAGAGTCCAAGGGAAGAGCTCACTCTGCCATGATACTGACATCACTCCCATATTTTTTTTAACCTCTATACTTTATAATAGGTCAAAGCACATCATCATACTTTTTTATATTCTATACTCATGGATTTCTATTCATTCTTACTCCCTCATTCTTACTACACTTGATAAGAGCACTTCAGTCAAGTTATTTGCACAGAGTAAATGTCTCTCACATGGACAAGGGGAAGCAGAGAATTCCAGAGAGAGATAACAAAATATTAAAATCGGAATGATGCTTTCTTAGAAAAACAGTTAATTCAGTGTTAATGTGGAAACTCCGTACATGTGAGGAAGGGTAGCACATGAAGCTAGAAGTGTATGCAGGGTTGAGTAAATGATATTGATGACAGTTTAGCCTCACTTTTCTAGAAAACAGATTCTGAAGTAAAATATTGTATATAACTACTTATTGGGGAATGCAATTCCATGGAAAGGAAGGGTAAAAGGAGTCAGAGTTAGGAGAAATGAGGGAGTAAATATGAGGAATAAATTATCTGGTTGATCACAGATTAACAAGCAGAATTGATGGCTTGGTCTCCTATGAGATGGCAATCAGTGATGAAAGGGCATCCCTCTGCCCCGTTCCCAGGCAGTAAGGATGGATTGCTTTTTGTTACCATCATGCTCCATCAATCCTAAACAATCACAATATTGTACTTTCAGCAACATGGGACAGAGGCCTCTCAATCAATGTACTTCACACAGGCCATATGTACTGTGTAACAATTCATCAAACTGCACCCTTTGTTTTTCAGTCTCTCACTATTCAGAGTCTATCTCAAGAGATCTTGACTTCTCCAGAATTGTCAGCCAGAAACTAGTGAAAGCAGAGCTCCCCCAGCTCCAACCTCTTTATGGACCTGGCCAGCGCACAGGCCTGATAGTCTCCTTTTGCAATGGCAACAGTAGAAGTGACCTGCCTTCAAGAACTTGAGGGCAGCCGAAGCCTTTGCTATTATTGCTCTACCTGAAAATAAGGAAATATGTGGATCTGGGTGCTGTGAATTGTATTTGGTAAATGCACCACTCGGGAGATTTCTAGTTTTATTTCTCTGGTCAAGGTGAACTATTAAATTTTAAGCAAGTAGTTGATATAGTTAGAATTTTAGGTGACTACAGTAATAAATTAAATAAGACTAGGCATTTTAAATGGGATTCATTGGTAATCAATGGTTCTTTCAAAGTGAAATATACAGTAGAGCTCCAACGGGTATTACTTACAATATGCAGAATACGAATGGGCCTACATTCACAAGACAGCAAGAATATATACAGCTTATGTTCCAGAATATGTGTTCAGTCTTCCATCTTTAAACGTTGTGTCATGTTCCTAATATTCAAAGACAAAGGACTTTGGCATTTTTATGGATAGATATCAGAATAGACTGCAAACTTTCTGATTATTTGTGGGGAGAAGAAGAAAATCAGCTAAATACCATCTTTAAACAAGTTCTTCTTCTTCTTCTTCTTCTTCTTTTTTTTTTTTTTTGGTGAGGAAGATTGGCCCTGAGCTGACATCTGTTGCCAATCTTCCTCTTCCTGCTTAAGGAAGATTGTCACTAAGCTAACATCTGTGCCAATCTTCCTCTATTTCACATATGAGAAGCTGCCACAGCATGGCTTGGTGTGCAGTGCTAGGTCCGTACCTGGGATCTGGACCTGTGAACTCCAGGGCCTCCGAAGCAGAGTGTGCAAACTTAACCACTACACAGCTGGGCTGGCCCCCTTTAAACAAATTCTTTAGCCCACTCTTTTTTTTTTTTTGTCTGTTATTCAAGATATTATGAATAATACCCATGATGCTATCTTATTATTTTATTAATAAACTGTAGTTCCTTCCCTGAAAAAGCTTAGGATGTAGGAAAAGAATGCACTCAAAATACAATTTATCATGAGCACTGAATAAGAATGTGAAAAAACTGAGCCTTGAAGGACTTTCGGTCCAAACCTCTATCCAAAAACTCTTTCAGAAATTTGGTCCACGCCAAAGATCCTTGATATTTAATCTTGCTCAAAACCATTCTGCATGGACCAAATATACTCATGGACATTTTGGATACAATCAAATGTCAAGGAGATTTTGGTGTGGACCAAATGTCTTGTAGACATTTTGGACAAGACCAAATATAAAGGACCTTTTGAGATGGACCAAAGGTCTGCTAATCAAAATGAATAATTTAGTAGGCATGGTAGGATTGGGAATAAAAAGAGGTTTCAATACTAGTTTAGGATAGGGTGAGCAATAAGAAAGATCTCATACAAGTTTAAGAATTTGTCATATTTTTTGAAAATTAATAGTTTTTATTATAAGCAAAGATGCAGAAGGCAAGATATTCTTGAACAAGAAAAATTATTTTAACGAATAAACAATGTATGAGATGTTTTAGAATAACATTAAGCAATAATTTGCACGGAGTATAGAGTTTACATTGGGGGATGTGGCTTGATGGTTAGAATGGGTTCAGGTTGTGGAGCATGTAATATCCATCAAAAGCAGTTTGAAAATTACTCCAAGAGGTTACATAATACAAAATATACAAATACAATGTTACTAAATGTAAATAATGCAAAAATGTGAAAGCTTGTCTGCCATTGACTCAATTAAAATACATAGTTAAATACATAGTTAAAAATGCAGCATTAGCAATTGTGGACAGTCTTGATACAGCTAACATCATTATTATATATTATTTATGATATATTAAGGTGTTCTACTTTTCCACTATAGCAAATCATATTTAGAATAATTGATAAAGATTAATTTGTGATTTCAAGGCTATATATTTACTGGAATATTATTACAATTATTTTGCTAAATGATATATTTAATTGAAATAATTAATATGGAATTGGAAGTCTATAAAAGCAAATGAAATATAATGTTACAAAATGATGTGTATTTGGGAGATGAAATATGTAATACCACTGGGGAAGTTGTAGAGCTCAAAATCCCAGGCCCAGTTTATTTTAAGACACAGTCTTTCACAATCTCTGAACAATTATTTAAAACTCTCTTACTGCTATAAGCAATGTTCTGTAATGATTCTATATTAGTATTTGGTCATAATCTCTTAACATGCTCTCATTTTTCAACGTATTTTTTTTTCGTTGAAAAAGATCAACTGGGGACCATCTCTAACAGGAGCACAGTATAGAAGCTTTAATTTTGGAAAACAAGAATTTGGCCTATTTGTAAATGAAATTTTAATTTAATAATTTAAAATTTGTCTTGTAAATAATCAAGCTTTACTTACGAAGAAAATCTCATAAAAACAGCATAAACACAAAATCTTTTCTAGAATAGGAAAATAGAAATACTTCAGAACACAGTTTCACTTCTGTATGCTTCTAAATCTTTAAAATATATTCAAAATTACTTTATATACATTATTTTAAAGGTATTTTCTTAAATTATTAAAATAGGAGAGCCTAAATTGCTGTGGAATAGCATATTCTCCCAAATATTTTTTATACTGTATGCATTGAAACTGACAGCTTTATAATAAATGATTACTTTATTTGAATTTAGCCCAAGCCACATTCTTTTTGTTAACTGTAAATATCCCCCGAAAGAAAATACATCTTACTTTTCTAATAGTAATCTTAGCCACAGATTGCCTGCTCAGGGCATATCTCGCAAATAGCTCAAGAGCCCATAACCTACAATTCCTGAAAATGGTACTAAGTCGATTCAGGAGAGCTTACCTGTTTTGAGAGGGGAGTTCAGCAGCAGTCTTAATGTTGTAAACATCCTAAGGTATATGGGATGCAGAAGAAAAGGAGACACTCAAGTTTTTGTATCTGCTTTTTTGAAAAGTGTGACTTCTTTCCTTCTTTGAGCCAATGCACAATTCAATTAAACAAAATTATTTTATTTCTAATTAACTATTTTTATATCACCGAGGGTAATCAGTGATATAGATTCAGTAATTTCCACGTTACACGGAAAACATACCTATCTTGTTTTATATATTGCTTAATAAAATGCAATTATAGGTTATTTGCCTCATTACTTTACAGAGGCAGAAAGGAAATTTCTTAAAATGTACAATTTATTTTGCATAAGTTGGCCAGGAAACAGGACTTTGATATTAAAATTACTCGATGCGCCATTAACGCAATATCTGAAGAAATGTATTCATAGAGAGGTAAAACATGAATCAAAATTTACTTTGAACAAAGAACACATTCGGTCCAGTCATTTGCTTTCTTTATGTTGCCTCCCTCTGCATCATTTTTACACAGTTCAAAATCTAACTTTTCTCCCTTTTATTTTTATACCAAATCAAACTCTCAAGAAAGGCTATTGTGATGTTCATGGGGTCATACTATGAAATCACTTTTAAATTTTATACATCTAAAACATTGAATACTTTTTTGGTTTTGTTTTGTTACAACAGAACATTTACTAAATCTTTTCAATTAGAAGAAAAACTTGGAAATTTATAGTTAGTGAAAATAATGAGTGCTTTCCTATGATAAAACATAATTTTAACAATTCTAAAATTCCTTTAGCCTGATGTTATAAAAATAGAGAGATTCTAAATGAAATCCCAAGACAAAAATAATAAAGGAGTAAAATACGCATTGGACTACATCAACATTAACCTCTTGTTCAAAACCTTCTTCTTACCATCCCAAGACTAATCAAATTCTTCATCATGTTCTACTTCTCTAACTTAACCACTCTCCCTGTTGTCCTCTTTCTTTGCTTTACCTGCCGTGGCTCTTTTGTTCTTCCTTAAATAGATCAATCTCTTTCATGACTATCACTCTTGCTCCTTCTGTTGTTTCTTCCTGGAATTCTCTTTCCCCAGAATATGATCGATTCATTTCCTAAAGTATATCCTCATTCCCACCTCAATGTCTACCTTCTCACCTAATTTTTACATTTATTTATTACAATTGACATAATCTTAGATTATAATAAAAATTTATTGTTTCCTTCACTAGAATGTAAACTCTGAATTCAGAGACATTATTTGTCTTCTTTACCTCTCGAGTCCCAGGGCCTAAAATAGAGTCTACCACAGAGTAAATGCCCAATACATAAATAATGAATACATCAGTAAAAGTTCAAGATTTCACACTGAAATGAGCCCCCAAAATACGGTTTGTACCCTTTTAGAAAAGATCAAGAGAAATGAAAATATTTGATTTACTGAACAAACCAGAAAGCCATTTCGTCTTATCACCTATCCCCCCTTTTTAACTATGTTGAAGTAGGCAGATAAACATATCCTTCCCACCCTCTTATGCTCCTACGCTCCTGCCAAAGATGTCCATGTCCTCATCTCTAGAACCTGACAATATGTTCCATTACATTGCAAATGCGACTTTCCAGATAAAGTTAAGGTTGCAAATATTAATATAGGGGAATTATCCTGGATTACCTGGAAGGGCTCAATATAAACACTTGGGAAAAAGAAGGCAGAAGCATCAATCAGAGAGATCCAGAGAAAGAAGAGCAAAAAGTGAGAGCGACTTGCTCCACCATTGCTTACTTTGAAAATGAAGACAGCCATGAACCAGGGAAAGCTGGCAGTCTCTAGAAGCTGAGAAAGACCCTCAGCCAAAAGCCAGCAAGCAAATGAGGACCTCAGCCCTACAAACTGAACACTGCCAACAACCTGAATGAGTCTGGCAGTGGTTTTGTCCTCAGAGGCCGGCCCTGCTGATAACTTCATTTCGAAGTTGTGAAATTTGAAGCAGAGATACCAGCCAAGCCCACCAAGCTTCTGACCCACAGAACTCTAAGATAATAACTTTGTGTGTATTAAGCCTCTAAGTTTGTGGTTAATTGTTATGGCAGCAATAAACAATTAATACATATGTGGAAATCATTATCGTTCCTTTGTGCTTGGCTATGGTTATCATTTTTAAATTGTTATTATTTAGATTGTCTTATTTCTATTCAATATGCTCAAGTACACATCAAGGTAAAAATTCCTTATGCTTGTACATTTTATTCATTAACATTTTTAACCAAATTTTCCACACATATGTAACACCTCTCCAATCTATTATAAACTACTTCTACCTTTGGCAAATTTAATATAGCTAACCATTTACTTAAAATTGTTCTACCTTCCTAAGTAGTATAAAATATGTTTTGAAAGAGATGAGATGTAAGGACGAATATTAAATGGATTAAGGGGAGGAAGATTGGCAGATGATAAGTGGGAGGTAACAGAATGTTACATTTTGAATATAAATGAATAGGAGAAATACATAATAAGTGATAAAAACAAAGATCCTTTGTTAAAATTTTATTGGCTTCACTAACAGACACCATGGAATGAGAACATTTATCTAAAAGCACATCAAATAAAATATTTTTTTTTGAATTTGCTCTTTTGTTTTTACTAGTAGAAAGATTTCAGATAGGAATGAGACATTTTTCACTACTACTTTATTCATGTTTAAGTCCTTAAACTGGTCAGTTTGTTTCATAGGTAAAAGATATGCTATTTATCATTTACTCTAACAAATCTTTGTTATTCTTTTCTGCTTAAAGTTCTTCACACTTTTTAACGTGATGTGTACCAAATTGACACTTACTTTTGGCAAGGAAATATTCATATAGCAACTGAGAATAAGAAAATAGAAGTGTTGTTCTATTCACGCATACGTCTCATTGGGAAAACAATGTGTGAGACAGGAAAGAAATTTTTTGTTTTGTTTGTTTGCTTGTATTTTCTTTTGTGAAATGACCAGTATGTCTAATAACTTATTCCATCCAGGATAAGCTACTCTTGTTTAACTATATGATGATATGTTGACACTACTTTTTTATTATAGGGTTATGGATATGCCAAGCAATTGTCATTCTTTTTCCACAGGAACTTTTTGAGTTATTAAATGTGCTTTTCAATGCCAATATTAAAATAGTAATTTTTAAAATAAACATAATAATAGTAAAAAATGAACTCTATATACCACACACTATTCTAAATATAACATGTATTGATCTGTTGATTCTCTCCCCAGCTGATATATGCCATTATACTTCTTAGCTTGATGATAGAACAAAAGGGATCTAGTGAGGTTAAGTAGCTTATTTAAACTCACAGAGTTAACCTGGAATGGAGTCTGAATTGGACCCAAGCTCTAATTGGATAAAGTTGAGCAAACTAGTCCTGAGTCCTACATATAAAATCCTTTTCTGATATTTCCCTTTAGTTCCAGCTATCTGGCCATTTATCCACTTCAGTGGGTTAAAATAAAGAGATTACCAAGGGGAAAAACTCTGATATTCTAGAGCAAAACTAAGGAAATTTCTTCTTTTTCAAACAGTGGTTCTGCAACTTTTGTGATCATCAGATTTATCAAGGATCAAGAAGCTTGTTAAGGATAAGAGGCTTAACAAATAAAAGCAAAAATAAGAAGTTCTGTCTGAACCTCCAGAATCAAATTCTAGCCCGGCAAAAACAAGGTATCTATCTTTTTAACAAATACTTTAGGAGTCAATAACAGAGATAAAATCTGCTGATAGATTTCTTTATAATTCCCATTAAGGCTATATCCTAAATGAACATCTGTTGTGCAATTTCACGGAATTAGCATAGAAATTAGAATTTTTCTCAATGAAATCATATCATTTCCATACTGATGTGACTGTTTCATCACTGCAAGTTTTATCTATATTTCTTGAAATGAGTATCTTGGGAATTATCTTGTAGATCTAAAGTGTCATGTTCCAGTATTCTAACAAATAAAACTACAGTATTTGGCCTTAAAATTAAAGCCTACTAAATGCTGCTGGAAGATATATCATCAAGATAAGGAAGAAAAAAAGATATATTTCTTTCCTTGCAGCTGCACAAAAGCAAATACTATTCTACATAATCTAAACATGGGAATGCTATTTCTAATAAAGGAATTTTGTAGGATACCTGAGCTTTAGATGCTATAAAGTGATATTTAATCTCTCAAATCTCTGTAATTTCTTTTAAGGGCTTATTTAATTATGTATGACCTGTAATAATATATAAACTAACAGCTCTTTTTTCTCTAATGTACACTTATTTTAATGTTTTCTTATTGAATCATAGAGCATTATTGTCATTCTCCCTTTTACAACATGCATGAAGATAATAAACCTATGCTAGACTTCTTATTTAAACAAAGAGCTTGAGGATGTCGGCCCTTATAAATAAATATTTTCAATAACTTCATATTAGGGATTCTACTTACAAAATATCCATTGACGTAGTAGAAAAATTTCTTATTTATTTCATATTTTATAAATATATTTCTCGTAAACTAATAAATTATTCCGGCTACATCTTTTAAAACCTGCAGATCATCTAAGCTGCAGGACCTACTCCTCTTGAATAAAACAGGACAAACACAGAAAACCTAAAGCGGGGGCTGACTTGAGTGTCCAGTAGTTTTATTAAACATATCATGTCTGCACAATTTTTGACATACAAAAGGCAAGAATATCTGAGGTTTGCACCTTTGTGAATGTGAGACCATGAAGTGATTATTTTTGACAGGCTCTCCAGTGAGGGAAAGACAGCTTGACAGATACACAGAGATTTCACTATAGCATGGAACAAGTTCCAAGGAATAAGTGATACCATTTTTGGTTCTGTGTTAAAAAGAAGTAATATGGAAACTGAATTATCTATGATGAGCTATATTCTATTAAGCAAAACATTGAGCAATTAGTTAAAATTAGTATATGTTTGAAATATTTTTTAGTATGGATTTTACAATGCTGTGAAATTGTCCTATAGTTTAATCACACCATTTAAAATTAATGAAAATACAGAATCTCTACCTGCCCTAACCTTTATTGAATTTACATTTCTAATGACAGTGTTACATGAAACAGCTCAACTCACTCCCATGCTGAAGAAATTAGAAATTAACAACATAGGGAAATCAATATAAAACTGTAAATATGTATGTTATTGCCATTTCTGGTAACATGCTCTTCATTTTGAACTGAATTTTGCTCAATAGCTTTGAAAAATGAAAGTGATGCAGAAAAATTGTCTCTCCTAATAGATATTCTATTGAAAAATATATTTTACAAATAAATGTGATATCATTACTGATTTCTTAAGGTACCAATTACTGTCCTCTGTCTGTGTGTGCGTATGTAACAACAATTCTTGAATTTACTCTTCATTAAATAGGTCCTATAAACAAGGTAAGAGAGTTCTCCAAACCACATTACATTTTTTAGTAAACATATACATCCCCACAAACATGAAACCAGAAGAAACTCAATCTGTAGAAGCCACATATTTTACAGATAAAAAGTTGGACTGTCTTTTCAGTTTATTAGTTTTGACACTGGAAAATGTAAGAGAGCAAACAAAGAATTCCACTTTTAAGTCTTTATTAATCACAAAATGTCCCCTATGATTATATCACTACCAGGAACTCACTAGCCAGAAACTTCAGCATCATAATTGTTTCCTTTTATCTCCCCAATTCTGCCAATAAATCAATAAATTCTATCAATTCATAGGGCTATACCTTATGAAATCAATGATATTTAAGTATGCTTTACCTAGCACACAGCAACTTCATGGGATTCAAATCTCTCCAGTTTTCTTTACCCCATCACTGCTGCTCTGGTGATTTGTACCAAAACATTTCTCCCCTGTATTATTGAAGCAGCATCTGTCCTAATGGCCTCAGTACAACTGCTCTGGTATTACAATTTGGAATGGTATAATACAGTCTCTCCAAATGATGATCTGCATTGCAGTCAGATAGTTCCTTCAAGGGTAAAGATCAAGTGACTATCATGGCCTATGGAATTAATAAAACAATCTAGTCCCTGCTTGTCTCAGCCTCAAGTCTCCCTACTCTTTCCCTCCATGTTAACTTCAGCCACCAGAACTTTCCCTTAGCTAATTACTATTCATCTTTCAAGTCTTAGTTTAAGTGATTTCCTCCAGGAAGTCCCTGATCCCTTATCTCTGGTTTAGGTGCAAGATTCACATTGTGTTCCCTGGTTCTTATTATAGCAGGTATCACACTGCACTTAATGACTGTTGGTTCATTGGTATCTCCTCAGTGATGATAATTTTATGAGGGTGAAAGCTTAAAAATCTTTTTCATCATTATATCCCCTCACATGTTGTTGACATACAACAGGCAGGTAGTAAACAGTAATCTATTGTAATCAATGCTTTCATTTCCAATACAAGCTTTTAAGGGAAGTCTAGGAATGTCCACACAAAATAAATGCAAATATTTTGAAAAAATGCAAAGAATTCAATATATATATTGCTATATGTACTGTAATTCCATCATTAAACAAATATTTATTTATCTTCTGCTACATGACAGGCTCTCTTCTCTGCACTTGGAATATAGAGTTGAATCTGACTGTGTTCTTCCCTCACAGAATTTATGTTTTAGTGGGGTTGAGTAGGAGGGTGGAGTTGAAGAAGTATTTTGGATCTGGGCTCTACAGTATCTTTATGTTCTTATATATGTTTCTATAATGTTAAATTTTATCATACTGATTCTATATTCACACCCATACCTACTTATAGAGCCTTTTCATTGAGAGGCTAGATGGCAGGCTAGAAGAAGGGATTAGGTAGGCCTAAAATGAAAAAGAAGATGAATAAAATTATCATAGTTCTCTGGCCTATGTGTCTGGGATACATGTTGTGTATGTGTAGTGTACGTCTAGTACTTTGAATCTCTGGTCTTAGTCTTTCCTGATCTGGTATTACCTATTGACAAGGAGCTTGGTCCTTCAGTTACATACATTGCATGCCTAAGAGTGTTGTGCTCCCAGGTCAGTCCTACTGTTCATCACCAAACTGCACAGGAGATCATAGCCTCTGCTTATTAGAATTTCAATTTTCTCCCCTCATCACAAAAGAGGTTTCTTTTAAGTGATTTTGGAAATAAAAAATATTGGTTTCATATTCATTAAAATGTCCCTTCTCAAGGGAAAGAAAGAGTTGGTGTATTCTTATTTTTCATCCTACAAAGTTTGGGAAATAAAGTAAATACATTTCATTATACAATTAGCATCATACCCATCACATGGTAATGGCAGAACATAAACTGTTGCAGATTATCAGCCTACTAGATAGGGGCAGCTCACAAATTGGTATGTTTGGCTTCCATGTTGACGCCCATCAGTGTGTAAAAAACATCATTGCCTACATTTAAAAGTCAAGAGACATCAAATTTTAAAATGTCTATTTTCATCATTCTTTACAAAACAGCTTTGGCAACACTAAGATTAATTTTGATGTGGCAACCATCAGCTGGCAACATATTGTTTTCTTTTGATGGGGCATTTTATCACCAGTTTGCCACAATCTCCACAAATTCCTTATTGTATTATATTCAGTCCATTTCACTTACTTATATCATTACCTTATTGTTCAAGGAACAATTGTACTTGGCATCATGATCTACACTCTAATGGCATTTTATACAATTATTCTTGTTTGAAGAATAAACCAAAAAATCATTCTAACAGTCATTTCTTAAGACAGTCTGAAATTTATGTGTGCATCAAAATCTCTGGGGTACTTAACATGCACATTTTCTGGTATATTCTCAGAAAGAGAGATTAAGTGGGTATGACTACATCCTGGGGAATCTGTATTTTTCAGCTCCCTTTATACATGTCCTTAAGCTTATACATTTGGTCAGATTTCTAGACTTTGTGGAATAATAATAATAGCAAAGAGTTTTTCAAAATCACCTAAAAGTATTGAAATATAGAAAATACTAAAGAAAGGATGTATTTGATTGCTTCTCCCGAGTTATACACATATAGTAAATCAAACCTTTGAAAAATTAGTATTGATGCATTCATTGTTTATTAACATTAGGAAAAATTATTGCAGGGGAATACCTTATCTGCATAAAGTTTATCTATTCATAGAGTGAGCTTGGTTTGTAACTAAAACAAGGAAATCTAATTAAGATTATAATGCAAATGATCTTTAATCATTTGAGCAAGGCATCAATCACTTAATAATTTGGGGAGCTAGTCTTTATCGTAAAATATAATTTCTTTCATTAGCAAATATGAGTTTGCTTAAGTCAGATTTAAATTAGTGGCAAATTAGAGAAGATACTTCGTTGATGAGAATTTTAGCATACATATGTCCTAAATTCCATTATTTTAACCTGTTATTGTTGTCCTACACCTGTGCATACCTGGAATCTCACTTCACCATCATACTGATGAGTCCTTTACATCTTTGTTTTCGTTGGGTCACCTGTTTAAACAATCTCATATTTTTTCTGTCCCTGGATGACTCTCTCCTTTTGGTGACTACATCCCCAATTAGTTTATTGAAAAGAATAGTTTTATATAAGGTAGATTTTTATCATTGTTAACCTTTTGTATAACTTATGTACAAATTCTGCTCTTACATTTGGTTGATAGTTGGGTTAGGTATAGAAGTCTAGGTTATAAACGATTTCTCTTCAGAACTGTGAAGGCATATTCTCAGCTTCCAATGTTTCTGTTGTGAAGTTCACTGCTGGGGTTATTACTGATTCTCCGCGTGCCACTTTTATTTTCTCTGATCTCTTGTAGTGGCTTTGTTTCCATGCTTACAAAATTCCACAACAATGCAACTTGGGCATATTCTTTCACAGATTGTGTTGGGTATTAAGTGAACTCTTTCAGTTTGTGAAGTCACTGTCCTTCAGTTTTTAAAAGTTTTCTTTAATTATACCAATAATGATGTCCTTCCTTCAATTTCCTCTTCTGTTTTTCCAAAAATTCCTTATAGCTGCATGTTAGAATTTCTGGAAAATATTTCTGACTTTATCCTTTTTTCCTCCTATTTTCAAATTCTTGTCTTTCAATTCAACTTTTTTTAGATACTTATCTTTATCTTTCACTTCTTTTCATTTTTTTGTCATTTTTGCTACATATTTTTATTTTCTGAGAGCGCTTTTCTGTTAATTTGATCTTCCTCTTCATCGTATTGTATAATTCTTCATGGATGCATTGCCTTCTTTCTGGAAATGCCATCCCTCAGAAAACATCATCATTTACTATCAGATTTTAACAGATCCTTTTAGTGCTTTATATGTTTAAAATGATTAATTTACAAAAATAAAAATAAAGGGATAGTAAACAATGATAAACAAAAGATAAAGCAAAAGGATAAGTAAAAAGGGATAGAAAATTTTTTAGAATAATTTTGAGAATAATTTAAACATTGTAAATCTTTTATGTCAACAAATTTTGGCATGTAAACGCTATAAAAGATGAAAAACTGCTATCACACATTCTTTCAGAAAAGTGGCTTAGACTGGGTTTTTGGGCCCAAGCATTGTATCATGAAGTTCTTATTGAGTTGCTAACTGCATGAGAATGTATTTTTCTTTTTCTTCTTTTGAAATATATTGTTCACTCATTAATCTGTGAACATGAGAAAAATCAAGTAGGATATTTTCATCTAAAAACTAATAGTCTGAGATTTCACTTTATGATCAATTTTATCATCATAATTAGAGTCTTGAGCATAATCAGTCTCATTGAATTCATCTTGTGATTTATCTAATAATTGTGAAATATAATTGTCTGTCAATTTTCTTCTGATTTATCTAATAATTGTGAAATATAATTGTCTGTCAATTTTCTTCTATTTTCTACTTTGGTCAAACATGAAAAATCTTATTTCTTAGTTTTGTTGAAAGAAATCTAAAAGCACACTACAGATATGGATTCCCTACTTTTATCTTAGACTTTGTGAAAGATGACGCAATACCTTAGACAATGCTATGAGAAAACTAAAGGACAGTGACTTATTTCACTGTTGCATCATCATTCTCTGTGATTCCAACATTCTTTCCCTTTCTTGTTATCTGAGTCTTTCTTTGGGAATAATTGATGACTAATGAAATAATTCCTAGATTATTGAAATGGCACAATATTTTATTATAGGAAAAAGATTACTCAGATTCTATAATGCGTCTTCAATTTATAGAAGTGTCCATTGGACTCATAAAGTAATTGAAGGATAGAATGAGTTTTATTTTATGTTTAAGAAATAAATATATTTCTCTCTCTTTTTTGGAAGACCTCTAAGAGAGAATAAGAGTCCCAATATGTTAATTGTTCTATATAATTGGAAGTACACAAAATATTAGTTTTTCCAAATAGAATTGCCCAAACATAAAGTTGGATCTCATTGATCCAAATTGTGTGCCAAGGGTGAGGAAATGTAATTGATATTTCCTTTGCCATTTATAATCAGTGTATCCCCCAGGTTAAATTTTTTGGTTTTTTACTTTTTGTTTCTATCTTTCAGGTTAGATAATTTCCACAGATAATCTTTGGTTGCCTGACCCTCATTTAGACTTACAGACTAAAAAGCTGCTTGGAAGCTTCATTAAGAGGTATGGCTTAGCAAATGTAGGGTATGTTCTGGATTATCTGGATGGGTGGTTTCTTTGGAGTACATGTGATGATAACATCTCTTTTTCAGTCTTATCAGGCTGGTTGAATTTTCCAAAAAGTGCTTTCTCCATCTCCCAGTAATCCAGAATACTAAGATGTGAATAGCGGAAGAGAGCTACAGTGCTCAGCATGTAAGCTATTAACTCTCTGTTTTAGGCTCAGGAAAAATGCTGTACCTTTGCAATTTTGTGCAGCTACGGGAAAGAGATGATCTCTTGCCTACATAACTTTAGAAACACCTAGAGGATACATTTGCTTTAAAATTTTTATTTGTCTTATTTTAGTGACACTCTATTGAGCACTTACTTCCAGATGTAATTTGATTCAAAATTCTTAAGAGTCAAATGATTCTAAGGTGTGCATCAGATGAGTTTGTACCTCTTTACTGTCTGCTTAGAGTTCATCATTCTCTGGTCTGCAACTTACTTACCATCCATCAACTTACTCTATGCCCTCCAAAATTTAGTTTCTGGTTTGTCTTTTTTTCTTTGGTTTATCTCTTCTTCACGAGCTTGTAATTTAAAAATCTACTTAATGCTTCTTTCAAAAAGAAACAAGATAGATGTGTTTAAAGTGCCATTTTACTCAGATTTTCCCATGTTATTCTTGATATTCTCTAAACCAAAATTTAAAAATATATATATTTTGGGATGCATGTATTATAGAGTTTGTGATCAAAAGGTGAATGGGGTCCTTTCAAATACTTCTGTAATTTTGAAGAATTTATGATTATAATAAGAATATAATACCACAAATATATTAAAATTAATTACAAGTATATTGAAGTGACACAATGAGAATTCAGATTTAATTTCATTTCATTTACAATCATCATGGCCTTGAACACATGATCAATAATTAAAACATATACAAGAATTGACTTGATTTTATACGTTTATTTTAAATTTTCATTGCCATTATTTTACATGAAGTCAATATTCAAAATTGTATTTCACGTCAATATAAAGTTGTAGGATTAATGAGTCTATTTATAGCTCCATAAAGGCAAACTTCTCAGAATCTTGTATTAATTTGCTTTTATTTAAGTATACAGTTATTTCACTGCTTAAGTCAAGATTTTCTAGAAAAGTAAATAAAAAAATAGAAGACTCTTACCTCAATCAACATACTTTTCCTCTAGAAACTAATGTTTCCCCTGGTTTGCATAAGTGTTTTACTTCGATTGCTTTTCAAACACTAGAATGGTTGGATTTGAATTTAAAGACAACAGGATTAATCTCCCAGTATTTAAAGTTATTTTTTTTTTAAGCTGAGTGGGTTTTAGTATCGTTAAGGAAATTAGATGGCTTTTGAGAGTGATTTGTATATCAACATGCTTCAAAGCTTTTGTAGGTTTAAGGCAATCATTTTAAAGATATTTTGTTCAAATAATGAATTTGTTTTATTCTCAGATAAGTCACCCAGTAATCCTTTGCTTTGCAGCTTATAGCTGCTGTAGCCAAGGTTAATTAATTAGAAATATTAAAGCTTGGATTAACACTTGCAACTGATTCACAAATCATTTGGTTGAAAATACGTAAGTTGCCCAGTAAATTCATTTTTTAAAACTTAATGCCATACTAGAGAAAAGTAGATTTTCTTTTTAACTTTTGTAGTACACTGGGTAAGCTATAAAAAATAAAAAAGAGTTTCTATCTGTTTTCTCCCTAGCCAAACTGTCTTAAACTATACTTACTTGCTATCTCTGGATGTTGCTATCAAGACCTTTTCCTATATATGGCTACATGGCTTATTTTTTAGAAAATAAAAAATGATTTTCTAAATAATTGAAAAGCAAGTGTATACATTCAAATACGTGTAGCATTTTATATCGAAAAGTAACACATATAATTCTTAAAGTATTTTAAAAGGTCTGTTATAGGACCTTAAAGAATGAGATAAATACATACTATGAATTTAAGAGAATCAATGAACTAGAGTTGGTGTGTTGACCGTTTTTGAGTATAACTTTTCCTACAAATTAAAAACTGTGTTTTTAAAAGGTGAGCCTTAAAGGATGTTATTTACACAATGGGAATGTATAAAGCTCCATTGCCAATGTAAAGCCAAAGAAAATCAAAATGGAGACATGCTTTCTGAGTTTTTGCTGGTAGAAAAAAGTCAAAATATAGAACATTTCTTCAAAAAGTTTTGTAAAATAAAGTTATGCTAAACAGAAAAATCAAGTTTCAAAATGTAATGTTGTTTGGGTTAAAAAACATAATCAATAGTCCAATAAGAGATCAGCAAACATTTTCTGTAATTGGCCAGATAGTAAATATTTTATGCTTTCAGGGTCATATGCTTTCTGTCACTCAACTCTGCCACGATAGTATAAAAGTAGCCATAGAAAAAAATGTGTGAACAAATAAGTGTGGCTACGTTCCAATAAAAATTTATTTATGATGCCTGAAATTTGAATTTCAGGTAATTTTCATGTCAAAATTTTTCTTTTTTGATATGTTTTCAAACATTTGAAAATGTTAAAGCCATTCTTAGCTCATGTCCAATATGAAAACAAGTGTCAGGCTAACCATGGTCCAAGTTTTGTGGTCTGCCTACGTCTGCTCTAGTAGCATGCAAAGTAGTCTGCTTAATTCTGAGTTAAGGGAGTACGAGGCTAGTCAGCAGTGCATAAAGGTTAGCTCATTGCAGTTGCCCAACAAATATTTGCTCAATAAATTCATGAGTTAAAAAGAAATAAATTTAAATGATTCATTTCTCAAGGTCTGTTTCTTCAATAGGCATTATTTACAGAGAAAAAATAATCTTAAAAATAACAGATGCTTAATATCTATTCTATTTTATGACATTCATACTGGAAAGTATATATTTGAAATTCTTTACAATTCTAGAATTGAAGCTCTTATGTTTAGAAGAATATGTCTACATATCCTTTTCCAGTGATCAAAGGCTAACTTGATTGCTAATTAAACTGCAAAGAAGAACTTAAAAAGTTAATATTTCTTTCTCTCCCTCTCTAATGATTTTGATGTCTGGAAATTTGTTTGATGAAATTGGCAAGCTCCAAATTCCAACCAATGTCTTGAGAAAACAGAATCTTAGAAAGAAAGGGAGGCAAGTAAGTGAGTCTGACATTCAGTACTACTTTCCCTTTAAATTACATGCTGATTAAAACAACAGCAACAAGGATCATCTGGAAAGCTGTAAACTTGAGTAGAAACTGCGTCGGGGAAACTGAGGAACAAAACAGAACTTATGTCAGTATTTTAGGCTTGAGTATGTAAATATTGGAGCTTAGAACTCACCAAGGGGTTGGGACACGAATAGACACTAAATTTCTACTTGAGGCACCAGAAAAGTTGCCAGTATGGAAGTAAGACTAAACCAGGAAAATAGAGCCATCATTAAAATTGAAGCCTGGTTTTGAATATGTTACCAATCTAATGTGCTCTCTCCTGCCTCAAGCTCTCGTCCCATAAAAGAACCCAATACTTATCTGAGAAAAAAGTAACGTTATTCACAGCCTCAAATTTTCTCTACTTTTTTTTCTGTACACAGTAGCTTGTACTTTATTATAAAGTCAAATAAAATAATCGAGTATACTAACAGACAAGTTGACATGACTAGAAATCAAGAAAAAAGGATAAGTAATGTCGGTGTCGCAATCCAATGTACACATCAGGATAGATGAGGAAAGGGCTGATGGCCACTCTGAGTTTATTATAACCAGTATTTCAATATATACATAGCTTACATCTGTTAAACATACACAGGTGTTCTGGACAATGTAATTAGCAGATGCCAAGAATTCTTAGTGATTTCTCAAGGAGCCCTCCCTTGACCTCTGTTTTGATATTATCATGTTATTGCTGTGCTCGTATACTTTCTCTCGGAGCATGCCAGGCCTCCTAGACAACGGCCCCTCCTGCTCCCGATATCGTGTCTCCATCTGTGCCCCTGGGCGGCCGATGCCTGCCTTAGGTTGCCTCCCCCTGGAGGTCTTACCCGTCATTGGCTAACCGGCCTTCTCACCTCCGGGTCACAGTTTGTTGGCAAGCTTTTTCCAGTGATTATTAACCCTTCCTGTGTCAGGGGCGGCTACAAGTAATAGAAACAAATGAAGATAGAATAGACTAGAACCAAATATTGGAGTTTCCAGAGTAAGGATTTTAAAGTAATTCTGAAAAGTAAAATATTGAAATGAGATGATAAGAGAGATTTCAGGAGATTATTGAAGAATATTAAAATTCAAATAAAATTTCTTTATCTGAAAAATACAACTTAAATTATGAACTGAAAATATTTGTTTAATACTAGATCAACACAACTGAAAAGAGGTGTAAAATATTCCACGAGTAAGCATAGAGATTAAAACAGATAGAAACTATATAAAAGAGCATTATACACATGTGACAGATGACATAAAACTCAAAGTTCTAACATATGGGTAATTGGAGCCCTATAAGAAAATAAGAGAAAGAATGGGGTAAAAGTAAAATAGGTAGTTTTAATGACTGAGAATTTTCAAAATTGAAAAATGACATCACTACACATTATCAAGAAGCTTTATGAGGGGCTCAGCCCAGTGGCATAGTGGTTAAGTTTGCATTCTCTGCTCCAACAGCCTGGAGTTCACACGTTTGGATCCTGGGCAGGACCTAGCACTGCTCATCAATCCATGCTGTGGTGGCATCCCACATAAAGTAGAGGAAGATTGGCACAAACATTAACTCAGTGACAATCTCCCTCAGGCAAAAAGAGGAAGATTGGCAAGAGATGTTAGCTCAGGGCCAGTCTTCCTCACACACACACAAAAGAAGCACTATGAATGTGTCATTCCAATAGAACACATCTAGATATCTGTGATTTCAAACCACAGAACCCTAAAAAGAAGGAGAAAATCTTTGAAGTAGTCAGGGGAAGAACACTTATTGCCTTTATACAGGGGGAAAAAAAAGACTTTTTAACAGAAATGGTGGGAACTAGAAAACAAATGCAACAATGTCTTTGAAATGCACAGAGAAAATGACTCAGAAACCAGATTTTGATACCCAGTGAAAATATCGCTCCAGAATGAAGAGGGAAATTATAAGTTAATATATTAGTAGCCCCTTGTGAGTCTAAATATATAAAAATGAACTGCATACATATATCCTTAATACATGTAACAACAATACCACAAAATATTTCATCGTCTAAAAGTGGATAACATATTAATATTTATAGACACAATAAATCAAAAACTCATTGCATGATTTTTAAGATAATAAAGAGAGAATAGTGAAAGTAAATGAAAGGGTGTATTAGTTTCCTATGACTGTTGTAACAAATTACTACCAACTTGGTGGTAAAATCTACAGAAATGTATTTTCTCACAATTCTAGAGGACATAAGTCCAAAGCTTCTAAGTCTCCAGAGCTTCTAGGAGAAAGATCCATGTCTTGCTTCCTCCAGCTTCTGGGGCTACCAGCATTTCTTGGCTTGTGGCTACATCACTCTGCCTCTGTGATCACACCAGAAATGAATGTGAAATCTTATAAAATATTATCTTAGTGTATGTTAATATAGAACATTCCTAATGAATTAACTATACTTGAGATCTTTACTGACAAATTGGAAAACATTCTCTTATCCAGAGATCTCTGCCAGGTCAACAACTCAGGTGAAATTCATGTGAATAACGTAAAAAGCAGTGAACTATGAAATCATGTGCAAAAATCTATTCATTGTAAGTTATATCAGGTCAACCACAAGATATTGCTGATGACATAGACTCTTGGATGACATTTAGATGATATACAGAAGAGCAGGTAGCACACAAGAGAAGCTTGACACAGCTTCAGGAATGAATATCATTATGCAGTTGAGAGCTGACATTAAGGTGGGTGACACTAAAATGGAAAAGAAGAAATTGCAAAAGTGAAATCTGTTTCTACATACACAGTAGAGAGAGAAGAATACCACATATTTTAACAGTTTCTGACATTATCATAGTATCTTAATAGTGATTATTGTTTGGTCCAGTATAGTGTTGAACATTCCAGAGTATAAACTCAAATTTGCTTCTAAGGCGTATTTTCTTTTTACCTTCAAAGAGGTACCACTCCCTCTGTTTCCTTATCTCTAAGATGAGGATGATATTGGTATCTACCTCAAAGGGTTATCAAAATCATATAAAATATTAAATGTGAGTGCATTTAAAGTAATCTCCATGTATGTGATAAATGTTACCGTTTTTATTACTGTAATAATATCTCAAACAGTGATGCTGTGGTGTCAAATAAGAATCAGCATAATCTACTTCCCTTTTAAGAAAGAGAATAATACAGTAGGAAGCACATTGGTAATGTATAATAAAAATTCAGAAATTTTTGATCTTTTAAGAGCTTAGTTTCAATTATTTGGAGATATTGCATCTCAAGAACTTCATTCCTCAACAGACTTCAATAAAATATGTGTGTTTAAAAATGTTTTTTGCACAATAGTGACCCAAAAGATTTGAATCACAAGCCACCTTCTTTTTCCTAAGTGACAGAGAAAGTTTCAGTCAACAATGTAAAATTAGTTAACTGAAGAGTTTGTAAAACCAATGGAAACTCTAGATTTGAAAAACAACACTATTATCTTGATCCTCAACAAGAAAATTTGAATTTTTCAATAAAAATACATAGTTCTGTGTCATTTAGCTACAGTTTGGGTTTGGAGTCAACCAGTTTGGGACTGATGGGCTATCATCTTAATCTTTAAGTGAAATAATATGAGTCTATTGACTACAGAACTGAGAATTACAAATTTAGAGTGCAGTACAAATTTTAACATATAAAATATTTTTAAAAATAATAAAATGTAAAAGCTTTCTGTTTTGTTTTACTTTTTCCGTTTTATTATGATAAAAAGGTATAAACAGTATCTTTAAAACTACAAATATTTCAGGTGGTACATCAATCTAATATTTAAATGTGCATATATCAGGTCATGAGATAAAATGCATGAATTAACACGAGAAAATGCCTTAAGATATCACTTTGGGAATAAACTCTAGAAAAACCTCATAGTATTGGTATTCCAATGCCCATAGATTGATCAATTTTATCTTATTTCTATGTGTTAGGTTTATATTTCCTCATGGCATAAGTTGCTTTTTGTATTAATGAACAGAAGATAATTTGGGGGTTTCTATCTCCCTGAGCGTTCCCTCACCTATAAGTCATTCCAGCCAGAAGGCTGCTGCACTTGCCTCCTCTTTTGTATTGAGGATCACATTAAATGAATCAAAAATTAGAATAAGTAAGAAAGGGATGCTTCTTGTTTCTAAATAAATGCTAACTGAATATGTGAGGGATGGAAAAGAGAGAAGAGTTTTTTAGCGTTGCTACATTGGAGTTTATCAAGAAGGGTAAAAAGACAAACTGATTTGTCATGCTCTGCTCTGAGACCTGTCAGCACTTTTTCGCAGTAAAATTGACGCATATGTTATCAGCTGAGGGGGTCCTAGAATGACAATGCCTCAGAAAAACAACAAAAAGGATCCAGGTGGGTTTTGAATTACAGATTATGCAAATAAAAGGAAAAACAATGGCAAGATTTCACTGAATCTTCCTTGATCAAGGCACGAAGCTTCTGTCAATAAGCATGTGGATGTTTAGACAGTAACTTCATTGTAGATTTAGTTATCAACTGTAGTTTTTTGACTATAAATAAGAAAATAAAACACACATATATATTTCCTATGCTTAAAGCCAGAAAACCAGGCAACATGGCTTCCTTTCTTTCGTATGGGGCAAGAAACTATTTTCTCTGCATATCCCAGAGATACGTATTAAATGATTTTGGGAAAAGTAGATGCAGAAAATGGAATAACGACTGACTTAGTTAACCCTTTTCGTAACTTCCAGTGCTATTCTTCTGATTAGGGCCTGTATAGAGTCATTTAAGTGGGCCCTAATAGAAATGCCCACATGGTCAGGAAGACAGGGAAAGGGGAAACATTATCAAACCTAAAAGTGTGAACTAGGTTTCTTCCTAACAAGTGTAATCTTTATCTAGCTGATAAAGTTTTACCATAAGCATCCAACAGTTATTTTGGGTGTTTTCTAGATATAGTCTTCATTAATTTCCATAAAATTTCTCTGAAAGGCATGTGTACCTTACCACATCTCATTGTTATACAACTGGGCATTGCAGTCTGCAGATTGGCCTACTGGAAATAATATATTTTCTCCTTTGTTCGTCATGGTAAAAATACGCAATTTTAATTAAAATATTTGGATGCCTCATAAAATCTATATTTCCTTTTCCTGTCATTAATAGTTCTTATTAATAGATTAATCTTTATAATCTTTTTGCATCTTTCCATAGGAAAGAAAAATATGTTTTGGCTTGAAGTTGGCAGGAATAAAGAGTAAAATTACTCTTCTATAGTCCTTATTCTGCACTAGTCAAGAGACAAAGTGGACGTGAAAAGAATAAATTCATAACCCTCCCTTGTGAGCTTTTCACACTTGAGACTCTTCAGAGATGCAATCATTAATTCAGGATTGCCTCCTTCAATTTCTGTTTCCATCAAGAGGACATAAGGTTATATTCTCTCATAAAGCAATTTACATAATGATTCAAGCTAAAGTTTCCAGGCTAAATTTTGGGGCACCCAGATACTCAGAAAAAAGTTCTAAAGGGATTAACTGGGTGCCTGAATAGCTAAATTGCTGATGACATCAGGAAATTAAAAATTATCATAAGGAAACCAACGTCTTACCCCGTCTTGTCCTCTCACTTGCATTCAAGTTTTAAAATCCATACTTTCTCCAAGAAGGAAATTGACTTTTAATGCTGCATCATGCTAAAAGTAATGTGAAGTTTTAAAAGTCGTTTACCTAAATTAGTGCGTGTAAGAATGACCTGCTCATTTGGAACTTAGTTAAAATCTAACCACACAGTAGGTCCCCTACATATATAGATATGTATATATTCATATGTATATATATTCAATGAACAAATTGCATCCCATTTCACATTGGCTATCAGACAATATAACACAAAGTTTACTTTAACTGACTATTAGAAACGTCACATTAGAAGCTTCAAAATATTGTGTACCACTAATGTCAATTTTAAATGTATTCAGTATTTATTTTAAGTAACAGCATATTCACTTGATTGCTAATATTATGATTTTAAATTTTTAGTAGTTACTAAGCGTTCAGAATTTAAGTACATACATATAGTTTTCAGTTCTTGACTATATTTTTTTAATCTTTGTTTATATTTCCCTGAACCTGATTAGGACATTGTTTTTATGTCCATGTCTGAAAACTCCATTAATTGGGCCTTTTTCTGTTGTCAAATGCTTCTTTTGCTTTTTAGTGATATTTTCTTGATTTATAATATCGATAATTATATTTTTTGTTGTTTTTGGCATTTTTTTTAAACTAATGTGCTTGGAAGTGTTTGTGAAAAACTTCTAGTAAAATTTGGGGACTAAGATGATGTTAGCTTTCTCCAGAAGTCTTATGTTGGCTTTACGTAGATGACCATGGGCACACGCAATCCTAGATAAATCCAAAATATCTTTCTGGGAATGAGATAATTTGAACTGGGCTTCCATCTCTATTTGAACTGGACTATTTTATGTTCAATCTTATTCTTCAACGGTAAACTCATAATGTGCAGGCTTACCAAGGGTTCATCTTGTCTGATAATACTCATGTTATCATCACATTTTCTCTTTAAAAATAAGTTCCATTTGTCAGGCTTACTTCCTGGGTTTCTTTTATCTTCTGTACCTTTGCTCTCTCATATCATAAAACAGAATTTGCAGAAGTTGACCCCCTGGCCCCACCCAATTTAATAGTTTTTCTCCAGGGAACTTTTGGTCCATATTATGGTCTGCATTAGAAAGTCTCCCAGGGTTCCATCGCCTTTAGTAAACAAGATTTAAAACTTTTTATTGTTACAAAATAATTTGACCTTTTAATAGGAATTGCCTTAAATTTATAGACTAATTTTGGGAAAATTGATATTTCTACATTATCAAGTTTCCCATTTGGGAATGCAATAGTATAAATGTTGAGTTGTGTTCTTTTATTTGTCACGTTAGAAGACATATGTTTTTTATAAGTGGTACGTATTTTTTAAAAATTAGGCAATCTGTCATAAGGATTGCCAGAGACCTCAAATCAGTGATAAAAGCTAAAAAATTTTGCTATTATCCAAATATTTAAGATAAGTATTTGATAAGAAAAGAAAAGTGAAATTTTGAGACATTTTTGGATATGCCAACAGTTCCCTTGGTGTATATTAGTACATTTTAAATCATTCTTTGAAATACCATTTTTTAGGTGTGAAATGTTTGGGATACTCTAATCTAAAGCCACAGATATGATTTGTTATGTAGCAGCGATGGATTAAGTTATTAAAATAGATTTTATTCCTATGTCCATGGCAGTTTTTGTTGTCAAACAAATAACTAAACAAAATACAAATCTGGAGCACTGTGGTATGACTTCTTTTTTATTTTCTTTTTTGAGGAAAATTAGCCCTGAGCTAACATCTGCTGCCAATCCTCCTCTTTTTGCTGAGGAAGACTGGCCCTGAGCTAACATCCATGCCCATCTTCCTCTACTTTATATGTGGGATACCTGCCACAGCATGACTTGCCAAGCAGTGCCATGTCTGCACCCGGGATCCGAACCAGTGAACCCCAGGCTGCTGAAAGGGAGTGTGTGAACTTAACCACTGCACCACCAGGCTGGCCCCCTGTGGTATGATTTCTTAAGACAATCTGGTAAACAATGAAATTCAACTGATATTATTAATGGAATAAAGTTTGTGCTTAAAATATACTATTCCAGCAACATGATGAATTCAGTATTAAATATCTATGTCTGAGGACACATATATGAAGACAAGTATTCTACCTTGAATCCAAAAGTTGGAATGGACTGACATGATGCCCTCCTGAATATCACTGGGATATACATATGCTCACTTATGCTTTTAGTGAGATCCAAAATTTGAGGATTTATGAAAAATACTAAGAGATGGATAAAGTCCCCAGTAGTGTCTATGCATTTAGGATGAAAATTGCTTGGTTATGCCATTCATAATTTAATGATATGGAATTTGGCATTTTCTTCTTCCAAAATACATTGAATGACTGAGACAAATTTTTGGTTTCCATCAAACTGTGAATGAGTATATAAGTCTTAGAGCTAAAAGGTTTATTTTAACCATCTATTGTGACTGCTTCCATAGGAAACTTCTCCCTGATGTTAGAGAGAGGAAATGGTATAAACTTCTGACAATTAGTGTTGGGGAAATTTACACAATTTGAAAAGAATTTAGTCAATTGTTTGCTGCTACATTTTAAAATATAATATATCTACCTTAGAAAACTAGACAAATTGGGCCAGCCTAGTGGTGCAGTGGTTAAGTTCAGATGTTCCCCTTTGGCAGCCTGGGGTTCGTCGGTTCAGATCCCGGGTGCAGATCTAGCACTGCTTGTTAAGCCATGCTGTGGCAGGTGTCCCACATATAGAGGAAGATGGGCACAGATGTTAACTCAGGGCCAGTCTTCCTCAGCAAAAAGAGGAGGATTGGTGGCAGATGTTATCTCAGGGCTAATCTTCCTCAATAAAAAAAGGAAAAGAAAGAAAACTAGACAAAGAAGTGCAATTTGGGCCTAAACTAAGGAGAAGAGAAAGAATAAAAATTAAAGAAGAAATCACTGAAATTGAAAAAAGGAAAACAATTTTAAAAACCTTTGAAACAAAAAGTCACTTCCCTGAAAAATGAATAAAATTGATAAAAATTCTAGCCAGGCTAGCCAAGAAAAAGAAGAGAAGACAAAATTTACCAATATGATAAATGAAAGCTGGTCATAATTACTGATCCCAAAGGCATTAAAAGGACAATGAAGGATTACTATGAGCAGCCGTATGCATGCAAATTTGATAACTTAGAGGAAATGGACCATTTTTTTTAAATGTACAAGCCGCCAAAACTTATGCAAAAAGAAGGAAATTATCTCAGTAGGCCTAAAGGTATTTAAAAAATTGAATTAATAATTTATAATCTTCCAAGAAAGATAGCCTAGATGCTTTCACTAGTGAACTCCACAAAACATCGAATGAAAAAATTATACCAATTCTGGGGCCTGTCCCGTGGCTTAGTGGTTAAGTTGACACATTCTACTTTGGTGGCCCAGGGCTTGCTTGTTCTGATCCTGGTGCAGACCTATGCACTGCTTATCAAGCAATGCTGTTGTAGGCACCTCACATATAAAATAGAGGAAGATGAACATGGATGTTATCTCAGGGCCAGTCTTCCTCAGCAAAAAGAGGAGGATTGGCAGCAGATGTTTGCTCCGGGCTAATATTCCTCAAAAAAAAAAAAAATTAAACTAATACTCTACAATTTCTTCCAGAAAACAGAAGCAGAGAGAATACTTCCTAACTGTTTCGATGAGGCCAGCCAAGGCATTTACAAAATTGCTTTGAAAATTTATGACCATTGAAAGCCTTCACATGAATGTTTATAGCAACTTTATTTATATTTACCAACAAAGGGAAGCAACCAAGAAGTCCTTCAGTAGGTGAATGGAAAAACAAACTGTGGCATATACACACAATGGAATACTATTCAGCAATGAAAAGAAGGACCTATCAAGAAACAAAAAGACATGAATGATCTTAACGCATATTTCTAAGTGAAAAAGCCAGTTGAAAATGCTACATACTGCATGAATTCACCTATGTAACATTCTGGGAAAGGCGCTCTATGACGGTTAAAAGATCTGTGCTTTCCCATTGCTTGGGAGGAGTGGCTGAACAAGTGACCCATCAGGGGTTCTGTAGGGCAGTGAGATTATTCTCATGACATGAAAATGCGGAAGACATTAGATTATGCATTTGTCAAACCCACAGAACTGTACAACACAGAGTGAAGCTTAGTCTAAACAAGTTAAAAAAAATCATTTAAGAAGACAGGAAATCCCAGATGAAATACAGACTATCACAAGAGAATCAAACTGTATTATAAATGTGAGAAACAACGTCAATAAAGCAACTGAGTGAAAAGATGATGACCTACATAACTTTGAAAATGGTTGGAGCCTACAGCTAAAGTCAAAAGAAACTGCACATAAGCGCTCTATGCTAGCTGATAATGTTGTTCCCACGTGGGCGGGGAATAACAATCCTGATGCTATTATACATATGTTCTGAAATTGAACAATTAAGTTAATGGATGGCAAATGATAGAAGCCAGGGTTTTTACTATGGAAGATTTACAGGTAAGCAAGGGGAGGAGGACAGAATGGTCAGTGTGTTGAAGGATAAGATTTGGAGACAGTATGTACTCATGTTTAGCTTGTATACATATAGATGATTACATATAGATGTAGCTACATGTATGTGCATAACTTATACATTTACATATATTTCCTTGCCCTGTCAGCTAAGAGGTCCTTAAAGTAACGATGCCCTAGTAGTAATAAGCATATTTAGTGTTCAGAATTTGGTTTCTAATAAAAGGAATGAGGATTCCTTGGAGTAACGGTTAATTCTAGAACTGGACCAGGAAATATGCAAGATGAGTCTGGAGTATCTTGTATTGTCAGAAAGCAAAGACATACTTAAAACCACCCAACCAATGAACAGACTTATATGGGAGTATGCCATATGAAAATGCCCACAAAGGCCAAAGCTGGAACAATTTAAGCAACAAAATTAAGAACTATTGAGTTATAACCCAAAGTGTAAAATAAACATCCTTTAGTACATGCTGACATAAATAAACAATTGAATAAATCAGTAATGAGGGAGAGGAGACAAATATCCTATGCAGAATAATTCCAAATTAATTATGTAGAAGTTCCACTCTAAATGCAAGAAAGCATAATATCCCATTCCTTTAGTATGCCCTGAACACATAGACTTCCTTCCAAAGAGTACAGTACAGAAAAGGGAAAATTAATATATACTAACCAGGATAGCCAATGTTATTCCATTTGGATGCATCATTATATGAATTAAGTGCAAAGCAAGAACTACACTGTTTTACTGGAGATAGAAGACAGGGTGTGCAATCATGAATTTGGAAACCTCAGTGACTGAATGTCTTAGTCTTTTTGATAGTCTTTGCTTTATACACAGTAGCTGGCATAGTATTCATTTCGTTGACTTAAATTAGTTTGTATTAATCAAACAATAATTATTTGAAGTAAGTCATAAAAACCCATGTCGTGTGTCAATGTGCAGGACACCTAAAATAATTCAAAATTCACAAATCCTCCCCACAATCATAAAAAAGGAATGGATGACTTGGAAGAGGAATTGAGAAATGAAAAAAAAAAACCCTGCAAGAATCAGATTTTTTGCATATTAAATAAAATTTGGGTCCTAATAATTAAAATTCTGATTGGCAGCCATGTGTTATTGATAAGACACCCTCTTTGAGCAAACTTTAATCAGGTTTCCCTTAGTGGTCTTCTCAACTAGGCCTCTTCCTTTGAACTTCTATATTGATCTTTGTATTGCCCAATTTTAACAAAAATCCTGCTAAGTCAGCTTAGCAAGAATCCCCACTCTGCATATCTGATCACATTCTTCCTTCTCCACCCTTGGTATCTGATCAGCCTGGCTTGCCCTCAGAATAAATCCTGTCAGATCAGTATAGCCAGAATCCCCATAACTCCCCAATGCTTCTTCTTAATAATTTTCCATTCACTGGCCCCACCCCCTCAACTCTTTGGCTATAATAAATTGCCCCTTGTCCAGGCTGTGTTAGAAACTGAGTGAAGTTGTATACTGATTTATCTTTTATCCTGTAGCAATACTCCTGAATAAATAGTCTTCTTTTTACTGCTTTAATTACTATCCGGATATGGTTTTTCTTTGATGCTGCCAATGAAGATAAAATTGATGTGGATTTGACTAAAAAAATATAATACAGAAGGTCTAATTACATCTGGAATAGATAACCCAGAGCTACAGACAATCTGAGAAAGAAAAGCATGATGTGGTTTGTCTTTCTGTTCTTGTTGTATTGTTAAAACATATATCCAGACAGAGGAAATCGCTTCACTGAAGCAAAATATGAGAGAGTCTTGAAAATGAAATCTAGGTGTTAAAAACAATTTTACACCGGACTTGAAGGCATACCTCATAAGAAGTCATTGAAGCCAAAAAAAATGAAGCAAGTAATTCTTCTAGAACAATGTTTCTCAAAGAATAGACATAGACATCTGAATTTGAATCCCCTAAAATGGTTATTTAAAAGAAGGATTTCTGGATTCTACATTAGTCAATTGACTCAGAATAGTTGAGAGCATTTCTTTTACGCCTGTATTAAGAACCACTTTTCAAAGGCCACCAAATTGCTAACCTAAATAAATACTCCAATAATTCCACACCTACTGTTAATAACACACAGGTGGCCTTGAAAGAGGGATTTTTGTAAAGAATAGCATGTTTGGCTATACTGATTAAATTCATACACCAATTATTCAGCTTTTTATTTCAAATTTTCTGTATAAGTAGGAAATTTAAGTGGAAATTTCCTGTGAGTCTGATAGACTGATCTATGCTTCATTTTGATACTTCTTTGCTCTCTTTGTATCCTTTTTTTATATTAACTGTCTACTCAAACTTCCATGCATTCATAATAGCAATTGAAGCATTTCGGTTTTTGAAGCAGTAGCTGTAATTATATTACTTTTCCTATAAATAACATAGGGATTGACGCTTTTATGATGAAAATGAACCCAAGTGATTGAATATTTATGAATTGGAATCTTTTTGGAAGAGAATATGACAGCGTTGAAAACATGCAATTACCAGAAATACCTACAGTGATTAAAATGTTAATTAATGACAGTTTCTTTACTTAGCATAAACAAAATCATACTACATATAGGAAAAATGAAATTCTCTTATAATTTTTAAAACTCGAATTTATTCAATCATTGAAGAAAATTTATATTCAAATCAAATATGCCAAATAATCAAATAATCTGTTTTAATTTCCTCCCAGAAATCAAGTAACATAAAAGTCACCATCTAATCTCATATATCAGACCTGCCTAAACACACACAAATGAATATAAAACATTTTCAAGTTCCCCAAAAGTTGACTCTTGCTATTCCTCAACATTAAAACCAAAATTCTCTGGAATAATTCAATAGCAACATTCAATACCAATACTAAATTTATTCTAAAAATTTGCATGAAAATCAATCTTCTAGGCTAGAAAATATTTTTGTCTAATAATTAATTCAAAATACTAACTCAATATAATTCCCTATTTAATTGCATTGTTCCTTGAGCAATGTTTTTCTTTCTCTTTCTGTTTGTTCAATCACATTGAAAGTTTTAATCTGATTTTCAACCATTCAAGCGTTTATCTCAAAAATTAGCAGTTTTAATAGTTGAGATTATAGGTTTCATTATTCTAATATCCTATTATATGTGTGATTCTCTTTAGGATGGAATAATTTTGATATAGTAGGGCTTTATTTTAACCTTATAAAGCCAAACTGCTATGGGCACATCTGACATAAAACATTTGTGATTCAGTAATGGCCATACATTTAACAAAGTGTTTATTTATCTCGTAGAAGAAATTTTTTTGATATTTTTCTTCTGGAATCTCTTCTTATTACAATGTAGTTACTTCATGGATTGAAAACAATCATATATATTTCTATACAGGTATCTCCCCTATCTGAAAGCAGAACATTCTTATGAAACCTTTCGTAGGCGTGTCAAATGACTTAAAGAGAAGCAGCAACTACTTTAGGACACAGCTTACTAATGGATGCACAGATGCTCACAGCCACAGTTTAAAGCTGTGACACCTTGAGGCTGAGATGCTGAGTGTGGGTCCTGGGGAAGGAGCTTGGAGGTGCCACTCGCTTCTCAGGATGCACGCTGCCTCTGTGAGAGCTTGCCACATAATAAACAGTGAAGGCTATTTTCTCTTTTTGCGTTTCTTCATAAAAGAGAAAGTCCTCTTAGGATTTCTTTTGGTTAGTGAAAACAAAGACTAATGTAGGTCTTTTGTAAAAGTGAAGTGGCATAAAGCGAACTTTTGAAAAACGAGGGATACCTGTACACCACTGTACTTCATCCTGAAATGCCATATTCTGATGTATAATTAGTCTATTTCAAAACCCATCATGTCCTCGCTTCTCTTCTTTTCCAGTTTGTATTCCAGGATCCATCAGAAAGATTAATTCCTGACACACATCCTCAAACTCTTTACTTTGAATTAAAGCCCTACCAGATTTCTCACCTATTGTCCTCATCTCCTCTCCTCTTTTCTTTTTTTTCACTTCACTGCAACAATAAGGGTCTCATTGCTGTTACTCAGATAAGCCAAAGAACTTTAAAAACTATTTGTCCTTGATCTTCCTTCTGCCTGGAAATCTGTTTCCGGGTTTGTTCCACCATCTCCTTCAGATCTCTCATCACAATGGATCTTTAATATTGCCTTTGTGACAATATTATATTTTAAAAAATAACCTCTCAAGCATTTTCTGTCTCCCCTATTCACCTTCTTTTTCTCCAGAGCCCTTATCACCATCTGGCTTTTTCTGAATTTATTCTGAATGTTATATATTTATTATTTGTCTTCTTCTATGTGAATGTAAGCAGCGAGAAGCAAAGTAGACAGTACATTTCTTTCACCACTTGAACCATAACACATCATTTACTCTCAAAAAACATTTGATGAATGGATTTGTTGAATGAATATTTATTGAATGGATTAACCAAGATTTCCATGCTATTTATTAGCAGTTTTCCCTCATAGGATATCAGGACTATGAGATTACTGACAAGTGATTTTAGACAAAAAAATATTTTATTTACTTCCTCTGGTTTTCAATGGTTGAACTACACTCTTGTTTCAACAGTAAACTATTTGAAATGTCAGCTGAAACTACAGGCATGTTATTTAGTCTCTTTGAGTCGGATTCGTCTTATTGGTACAATTAAAAGTAGAACTAGATGTTCTTTCAATTTACATCCATCTTAAATAGTACTAAGCAATATATTTTTAAAATCTGGAACATCTCTTTGCAGGGCTTATTTTATGAGTAATAAGGATGAAAATCTTGATATTCACTAGCACCAGGTTAGATCGCCCTTCTTCGAAGGAGTCTTCCTTAGTCTTCAAACCTTTGTTTTCTATGACAATATCATGTATCCTCTAAGCAATTTTCTATTTCCTTCTCTTTATCTCACTTTAGAATGTCAGTATTAAGCAGTAAGCATCAATTGCGCTAGCTGTTAATCACTGGCACCTTTCACAGAGCACAGAACATAGTAGAAACTCAATAAGTATGCATTAGTAATAGCCAGCATTTACTAAACCTTTTCTGTAGGTCAGGCACTGCTCTGTTTCACATATATGAATTTATTTAACACTCGTAAAACTCTACAAGTTTATTATTGAATTAGTGAAAAGAAAGATTGACAAGAGGTTTGATAAACTTATCAACTTATGAAATAAGTTGGGAACAAAATTATTTGGCAAGAGATGATGAAAACTTTGAGGTTGAAGGAGATGAACATAGCAGACCAGAAAGCAAGAAAGGCCTTGAAACTCACTATTAAAACAAGGAATCCAACTTAATGAAAAAAATAAGATGATAGCATGAAAAGACTTTGTTTTAGCTTGTATGGTGATATAGAACTGGCTAAGGAAAAAGCAGTGTGATCATGGAGGAGAAATTCAGTACAGTTATAACAATTCCAGACAATTAAATACACAAAGTCTTAGTTATTGCTGGAGTTGAAGAAATCAAATTTGAGCTTCTTAGCAATTGTTATATGTTAACACTACAGTGAAATTCCTGATAGTTCAATAATCACTTGAAAGTGATCGTGCCTAGTAAAGATGGGCAACTACAATCTGTTGCACAATGGATGGCTATTTTGCTAAGCATTTCTATCATCTTCACAGCTACTGCCCAGAGAAGTCAAATACACCGAGTCCATAAGAGTGTACACATCTGAGGCTTGAAATCTTATCTACCTGATTGCAAATTCTGTGCTCTAGTAACTACGCTAGCTCTTTTCAACTTTTAAGCAACAGATACTTATTTATTTATTTATTTATTTATTTACTTATTTATTGTCTGAAAGGAAATCAAGTCAGTAAAAGAGGTAAAAGCCCATTTGCTAATTTTGGAGCACCTCAGAAGAATCCCTGTGTCCCATGGAGGCTGGCTTAGTAAGTACTCTATTAGCTAGACTTCCTTTTTTACAAGAGCCCATCCTCCTAGAAGACTCAACCCTAGAACATTCTCTTAGAAACTGAAAAGTGTTATGTGAACATAAATAAAAATGCTGTAATTACGTTAGGATAAAAGCAGATGTGATATTAATTAAACAAAGACTTGTTATCCAATAAGCTAAATATATTTTGTGTACAGTTTAGACAGAATCAACTGAACAATTGCTTCACTGCTCCCAGCCCTGCATTCTGATACTTTCCATAAAGGCATTGTCTGAACACCACTGTAATGAATGTGCCGCCTGAATACGCCCCCGCAGTGGTGCGCTTGAGCCGGCTCTTGTGCACTGCTCACAAGAGGCACTGTGCTCATTTCTTCTGGGTTCCGCATTCAGTGACATCACATTGACAGGGAGAAATCAGCTACCATGGGAGAAATTACATTATGAAAATGACAAATCCTACAAACCAGTGCTGTTTTTCCCAGGGAGCTGGTTAACTTTTGCCAGCACACCCATGCACTCTGATATGTTTTTTTAAAAAAAAAAGCTTGAAAAGCAGTGGTACAAAATGATTGAAAGTATTATTACTTTCTCTCACTTTAGAATATCTCACTTCAGAAACACCTCCTTGACATGTAAAAGAAGCCCTGATGTTGGAAACTGCCACTGCACACAGGTCTGTGACAATGGACTAACCAGATTCGGAATTTATTTATATAAATCTAAAAGTTTTTGGTTCTAAGAGCATACTGTACTGTATGAACTTATGTGAAATGAGTGAGTGTTATATTTCATTTTCACTACCTTTTCAATATGATTGATGTAGATTATTAATGTGATAATTTACAGAGTGAATTCATATTCAAACAGATATGCTTGTTAGGAAAGTGAAATGTTATCAAGGCAACTTAAATAAATGCCTGAACTAACAGTAGACAATCTGAATTATTGGTGTGCATAATGTTTGACTCTTTTATTGATCTTTGCAGTTGTTTAGAAGCTGAAATATTAAAGAAGAAAAATAATAAAATGCAACTTAGAGAGCAATTGGTAAAAATAGGCATATTTTTTGTGATTATGAGTCATGGAATATGAATCTATACATTAAACCTTCATTTTCTTTTATTTCAGTAAGCACCATTCAAATTTTAAGCTAACTTTCAACAATACAATAAATTAAAACCTCATATTTAAATCTTGAATCCAGTAAATCTTATAAAACTATGTCAGCTTTCTATTCATACTTCTAGGCCAAGATTTAGGTGGCACGGTTGGAGTTTAATATTATTTCATTGCCTTTACTCAACTTAGTAATGTACTAATAAGTTTTTACTTTCAATGAAAACTAATAAATATTGAAATTTTAATATATGCCAAGTCATCTTCAAAGTGTTTTCACACATTATGTCATTTAATACAAAAATCACATAAAGCAGAATGGTTCCTCAGTTTTACTGGTGAAGAGGTTGTGCCACAGAGTTTATGTCTCGCCCAAGTTCACATTGCTAGTAGCTGAGAGAACCCAGGTTTGAACCGAAGTAGTAGAATTATAATGTGCTTTGTTATAACTAGTACACTATACCGCTCATCAAATTATGTAGTAATACATTTATTTGAAAGAAGATGTGACAGCTAATAGTATGTATACATATAATGTAAAGCTACATATCTAATATTAAATTAATTAGGAATAAATAAAAAGTCTGGTAATTAACATTAAAGAACTTAGGAACAAATTTAAAAGTATAATTAACATGAAATAACATTTTTTTGTGATTTTGAAATTTCTCATTTTTACTTTCAATTTTTAAAACTTAGCTTTTTAGAACGGGCGTTACACGAACTGTGTGAAGAATTTCTTGCTGTGAAGAACATTGTTCAGGCACAATCAAGAGGACAGCGCATTACCCAGAGGAACTGCACCTGCAGCCACTTAGACCAGCTGAGTGGGACTTTGGATTTCCACACGCTGAGAAGTATCTTAGTGAGCTTCACATAGATATAGGTATATTAAAACTTTGTTTGAAGGGAAGCATGTAAATCAACATTGGCTTATATTGGCCACAGGACCTAAGGTAGGATCATTGTCCACAGCATCCACTGTAACCCCCCTTCCTTATTTGTATAGATATACATGTGTGACTGGTAGGTTATCACAATTCAGAATGTTGATATCTTTCTCATGTTCAGTGAGACCTTGTAGCTTGGAAGTTCTCTCTCTGATTGCTTCGGAGACGGTACACCCTCACGCATTCATACAGTCTTCCGGATAGCCAGGAAAGCATATGATTTTTCTTTTTTAAAGATTGGCACCTGAGCTAACATCTGTTGCCAATCTTTTTTTTCTTCTTATTTTCCCCAAAGCCCCCCTGTACATAGTAGTATATTCTAGTGGTAGGTCCTTCTGGTTGTGCTATATGGGATGCTGCCTCCACGTGGCCTGATGAGTGGCGCCATGTCCAAGCCCAGGATCTGAACCGGTGAAACCCTGGGGCAGCCGAAGCAGAGCTCGCGAAATTAAGCACTCGGCCACGGGGCCGGCCCCTGATTTTATTTTTAAACCTGGTTTCCTAAAGGGTGCACCAGGATCAGTAGAGTGTATTTTTCAGCCAGTGTTTGGCCAGAGGTTTTGTTTAAGCCTCTTGTGCCAGTGAGGTTTTTGCCCTCTGTTGATGGATATGTGTGCTACTTGGGGAATGCTTTCAAGTCAATCCCTGTCCTTCTCTGCTCCTGAGCAGGTTCAGTCTAGTGCAAACATCGTATTCCCAAACTCAAGGTTGAATGTAATGCCAGGAGGGTTCACCATGGCTGTCTCTTCCCCCGGTTTTTGCTGATAAACTTGTGGGTGCTCTGCTTTTAATTGTTCTCCACCAATATCTCCATTCTTACCAACAATGCTCTTAGGTGTGGAATTCTATAGCTCTGTCCTATATAGTCAATCTCCTCACAAGAGATATGGAGCTTCTTGTCCTTACAGCCTGCCTCCTCCTTTGCATAGAATCTCTGCACCACTCCCACAGGGGTTAGGGGGAGCAGCTGGCTTCTCCCAGAGTGACATCCATGACCTACCTGCAAGCTCTGGGGGAGATGGTTTTCTCAGCTTGCCCCTCTTGGTGTAGAACGTCTGCTCCACAAATGGAATGGGGCTGGAGCAGAGGCGGGAACAGTCACTGCCCAGTATCTCAGCCTGTTCTCCCCTGTTTCTGAGACAGAGCTTCAGCTCTAGGTGTACAGGTTTGGAGAAGGGAGCCTGGGTCTTTTCAGTTGTACCTGCGTGGAATAGAGCTTCTCCAACATAGACCATGTTTGGGATGAGAAACCTTTCACCTGCTCTTACTGAATTGAAACTTTAGTTCATACTTGGAACTGACAGGGAGAGGAAAACCTGGTCTTCTTGATCACAGCCATTTGGAGTAGAGCACAGAAGTAGTTTCCGTAACGTGGAACTTCGTATGCGGAGGAAGAGAGTGTTTAATCTTCAGTTGCATACTTACATGTGGATCGAAAAGCACTGGATTTAAATTTTGATGACTTAAATTGCTGCTCTCACTGTGACTCAATTGTTGAGATGGAAAGAGAAAAAATACAAATGAATAATTTCTAATGTTACTGATCTAACTACAAATTCTATTATTTTTAGTTACCAATTAAGCATAATTTGTAATCCTAAAATATTCTTCTGTTCTATTTCAGATTCATTCATTTATTCATTCATTTGGCCAATAGATTTAGATTGAGTTTCCTCTATGATCATAGAACAAGCTACCAACCCATATCAGCAATCATTATGAGAAATAATTTTTGGTTTCTGGATTATAATTTAGGTGCATAATGAAATTATACTTAATTTGAAATTATACTACTTAGATTGATCAAATAGATCTTCAAAATAAAGACCACCAATAGAATAAATTGGAATTATGGAAGGAAAAGAATCAGGGAGTTTGAATACTAAGTTAGACACATTTCATTCTAACTGTGAAAACTGAACTGTTAATTTATCAAGTATTTATTCATTTGATTGAACTGCTGAATTATATTAAACTATAATTTACATATTTAAAGTCCGTTCACAGTAAGAAATACCTGGGAATTAAGAAATCCATTATTATGTGTAAATGCATATTGAGAAGATTTCAATTACACTAAAAATGAAACTCATTGACCTTCAATTCAAAGTGTTCTAATGGTATTTTGCAGATTGAATCCCCATGTAAAACTCAGTAGTTAGTTATTATCTGAGTTTTAATATACAGCTTCAGACATATTATATATTCTTTCTAGTATCCCTATTGTATTTTGTTGCTGGATACTGAAGCCACTTTTGACTAAAAGGACAGGTCTTACATACCTGTTATTGTTTTGAAGTTTCAAAATAATGTTTTAAGATTAACATATATTTAAAATTTTATTTAAAAAACATAGTTTGTGTCTTATTTGCCTATGGCTAGAAGAGTAAGTAGTTTATGATTAAAGAATAAATAAACTGAAAAATTATAAACTTCTACAATAAGTTCAACTCCTATGTGTGCTAGATGCTGTAGACGTAAAGTTAAGATACTGTCCACCCTCAAAGGTATTTTCAATATAGAAGACAGTCGTGTGAGTGTAAATACATAAGATGAAAGTGCTCAAATGGAAATTTAGATTTAAAAAAATGGAAATACTTAGTTTTGGAAAAAATAATTCTGGCTGGTCCTTAGTTATTCATTCAATTCAGAAAATGATTGAGAGCCCGTTTCATACCAGGCACTTAAATCAGCAGCTGAAGGTGACTTTTGAATTGTCAATATATTGTGAAACATAAAAACTTTAAAAACTATACTAAAGAGCAATGTTTAATGATGCAATGATGTAAAATGTACTCATGCAACTTAGAATACATAACATCTGAACTCTATTCTGAAGGATGAATTGGAATATTTCAACTAGTGGGCAAACTGGGTTGTGTATTCAAAGCAAATTGAAATGTGTTAACATCGGCAAAGGGTTGAATAAACTATTTGAAGGCTACTAAAAGAAAACTTGGCCTTATTCTCTATAATCTTGTGGATCATTGTCCATAATTATCAGCCAATTTACTTAGATTAGATAACAATAAACTCAGACAAATTTTCTTTCTTTTTTTACTTTTTAAGATTGTAAGTGAAAAGGGATTTTAAATTTACTTTAGTCAATGACGTATCAATCTGTGGTATGCAATTTTGCCTTGCTTTATTTGGCAAAACCAACGTACAACACCTCTTTGATAACTCATTAGAATAATAAAAATGCCCTACGTATTTATCCATTTTAACAGAATGAAGACAAAAAATCTACATTATCATTTCAATTAATGTAGAGAAAGCATTTGACCAGATTTAACCCCTTTCATGTTGAAAATACTTAACAACCTAAGACTAGAAGAAAACAACTTCAACAAAATAACAGCCATATATGAAAAACCACACATACTCAACAGTGAATGACTAAAAGTTTTTCCTCTAAGATTAGGAACAAGACAAGGGTCCCCACTTTCAGCACTTTTATTTAACATAGTACAGGAAGTCCCACCCAGAGCAATTAGGGAAGAAAAAGAAATAAAAGTCATCAAAATTGGAAAGGAAGAAATCTCTTTTCACAGACAACATGTTCTTATATGTAGAAAACCCAAAAGAGTTCACATAAACCCACCCCCCCCCCACACACAAACTTGTTAGAATTAATAAAAGAATTCAGCAAAGTTGCAGGATATAAAATCAACACTCAAAAAAAAATTGTTTTTGTACACTAACAATGAACAATCTAAAAAAAATTGTAAAAGTACATTTCCACTCATAACAGCATCAAAAATAAAACAAAATACTTAGGAATAAACTTAACCAAAGAGGCAAAGAGTTGTACACTGATAATGACAAAATTTTGCGGAGACAAATTAAAGAAGATACAAATAAATAGAAAGACATCCCATGTTCATAGATTGGAAGACTTAATGTTGTTAAGCTGTCAATACTAGTGAAAGTTATCTACATATTCAATGCAATCCCATCAAAATACCACAGACATTTTTTTCAGAAAAGAAAAACCCATCTTAAAATTGATATGGAATCTCAAGGGACTCCAAAGAGTCAAAAGAATCTTGAAAAAGAGCAAACTTGAAGGACTCACACTTCCTGATTTCAAAAATTACCTCAAAGTTATAGTAACTGGAAATGTGGTACTTGCACAAAGACAGATATATAGACAAATGGAATACAACAGACAGCCCAGAAATAAACTCTCGTACATGGTCAAATGGTTTTTGACAAAGATGCCAATAAGAAAAAGATAGTGGTTTCAAAAGCAGATATCCACATGCAAAAGAATGAAGTAGAATCCTTACAATACACCTTATACAAAAAATAACTCAAGATGGATTGAAGACCAAAACGTAAAAGGTAAAATTATAAAATTCTTAGGAGAAAACATAGGAGAAAAGCTTCATGAGATTGTGTTTGGCAATAATTTCTTGGCTATACACTAAAAGCACAGGCAACAGAAGAAAAAAGAAGACAAATTGGACTACATAAAAATTAAAAACTTTTGTGCATCAAAGGATACTAAAAACAGAGTTAAAAGGCAATCCATGGAACTGGAGAAAATATTTGTAAATTATACATCTGATAAAGGGTTAATATCCAGAATATATAAAGAACTACTACAAGTCAACAACAGCAGCAAAAAAAATTTAATTAATAAAAATAATAATAAAATCTGAAGCAAAAATGGGCAAAGAACTTGAATAGACATTTTTCAAAAATGGAGATGCAAGTGGCCAATAAACACATGAAAGACATGAACATCACTGATCACTAGAGGAAGCAAATCAAAACCACAATGAGACAGCATTTCACACTCATTAAGATGGCTATTTAAAATAAACAAAGCGAAACAAACAAATAAACAGAAAATAAGTGTTAGCAAGTATGTAGAGAGATTGGACCTCTTGTGCATTCCTAAGGGGAATGTAAAATGGTGCAGCTGCTATGGAAAACATTATGGTGGTTCCTTGAAAATTAAATATAGAATTGTCATATGACCCAGCAATACCACTTCTGGGTATTTACCCAAAAGTATTGAAGGCAGGGACTCAAACAGATATTTTTACACCCACATTCATAGTGACATTATTTACAACAGTCAAAAGGAAGACGCAACCCAAGTGTTCATGGATGGATGGATGGATAAACAAAATGTGATATATACATACAATGGAATATTATTCAGTCTTAAAAAGGAAGGAAATTCTGATACATGCTACAACGTAGATGAACCTTAAGATACTAGGCTAAGTGAAATAAGTCAGTTACAAAAGAACAAACACTGTATGATTCCACTTATATAAGGTACCTATAGTAGTCAAACTCATGGAGTCAGAAAGGACAATGGTGGTTGTCAGTGACTGATGGGGAGGAAGGTATAGGGAATCAGTATTTAATGGCTACAGAATTTAATTTGGGGAAGAAATAAAAGTTCTGGAGATAGATGGTGGTGATGTTTGCAGGACAATGTGAATGTACTTAATATGGCAATTTTTATGTTATGTATGTTTTCCCACAATTTTCAAAACTGACTGTTAATCTATGTTGTTCTCTTTATGTTCCAACAGATACATACCTCTATTTTATCAGCCAATCTCCATGGCTACATTCCATTTAAAAAGGTCACATTTTATAGAATCCATTTTCGAAGTAATAAGGAGCTCTTGTTTATTTGAATTTGTAGCAAACTGATGAAAATAAAACCTCAATATTTTGTTCAAGATTCTAACATCCATTCCAGATAGTATTAACTCTAAGTTGAAACTTGACTAGTTATAAGATGCATGTTCAACCTTATGCAAATACTTCCTGGAAGCAAATCACTTAGAAAAGAAACCGTATTTATCCTTAATTCCTATTTACAAATACAAAAGTATAATGTCATGAAAAAACTTAAAGGCTCTTGAATATTTTTGAGATTCTATAAAAATTCCCTTTTGTCTAAATTCCAAGTGCAGATACATTATCACGTGTTTTGCATTTAGGAGTTCATCTAGATGCAACTTAATAAAACTAATAAAGAGTGGGTATTCTTTTACCACACAAATATGGAACACACTGTGCCAGAAAAATTTCCCAGAGGAGTGATTTTCATATGATAACCATATCTTCTCTTCTGTCTTCCTGCTAATTAAATTAATTAATTAAGTAGTCTTTCCCCAAGTGGACTTGATTTAGTGTGTCATATGTAATTAGCAGCTCAGGAAATGGAGCTGAGATGATTTTGTTCATGTTTACACAAAGCCATGATCCAAAGAACTTTGTAATAGTATAAGTGGAGAGAGATATTTTGAATTTTTTAAATAAAAGTGTTCTTTTTTGGAAAAAGAAAAATGACACTGGAAGAGAATTTTTTTGGCCAGAGTCTACTAAACAGATATAATTTATGTTTGTATTAAAGCTTCTTGAAGCAATAGAACCTATTTGGGAATATAAAATGGAACTCATATATTAATATTAATGGGATACATTTTACCCATTGGCAGGTAATATAATTTGATAGTTAAGAGCTCCAATTCTGGAACCACACCTCCTGGGTTAGAATTTCAGCTCTACCGCTTACTGGCAGGGTGATCTTTGGAAATGCACATCGTCTACACAAGACTGAGTTTCTGCAAATGTAGACAATGATAATGCCTACATATTATGGTTGTGTGAAAGACTAAACAAGCTATTACATATAAAACAGTAAGAAGAGTGCCTGGCACATAGAAACTCTTAATGATTTTCATTATTATATTAATAGTACTATTTATTCCATTCTCTTTATTCATTGAAATGCATATACGAAATAGGTCATGGGGCTTTATATCAAACTGTTGACTCATAACAAGACAGATTCAGGGAAAATAGAAAGCAGAAAATTGAAAATAGCCACTCAAGTTCTCTTCATTTCTGGAAAAAAAAAGCATACTACTTATCTAGTCTTTATTAGATACTTGAAATTGTTTCTTCTTTAAAATGATCCGCCTGCACAGCATAGAATGAAAGAAATCTGAATTTTCTCATTATACACATTAACTACATCATACAAAACAAGAGAAAACCAGTATTGTAATTAAAGTAAAACCAATATTGTTATTTATCTCTAATAGACATTTTAACATTATAGTATAACCGTTAGTTTAAGAAGACACTTCAGGAAAGTTTAAATCCTTCAATTTAATATTCCTCTGTTGTGTAGATGGATGGATATATTCAGTAAAAATAATAATAATTATCTCAACTTAAACACGACTACGCTTCTGCCTTTTGCAACTTTGTATAGTTTTTTCTCCTACTATTTTAAGTGAAATTGCTCATCAGTGTCTTCTCACAAATTTCAACTTATCTGCAATATATCTCTTTATCTTTAACATTAGCACATTCTACCATCTCCACTTCTAGATGGTGGAGATTCTATTTGCTAGTCATCCTACTTTCTCATCTTCATCCATTCTAGTGTATTCTAATGATATCCTTGCCTCACATATCTGAAAACTTTATTATTGCATTACGTATTGCATTCTATTCTGTGTTAGTGAATTATTGTGTTTTGCCTGTAATGTATCGTTTTCTTCACTAGCCCAAATTTATTTTATTTATGCTTTTTAACCTTCTATGTGTGTAAAACATAAATTTTATTTGTTTTTTAACTTTCTATGTGTTTAAATTATTCCCCTAAATTATAAAATCACTAAATGCACAAACAAATGGAAAATTCAGAAAAGCATAAGCAGATGAGACTAACACACATTTCTAGCACCTAATCCAAAGATAATTTTTATTAACATTGACTTATGTAAATATATACAAATATATATTACATACCAATTTTTAAAAATATATATATATATTCATTCAAATTATCCTGACTTGAGTATTCACAATGGTAAAATTTTCTTGAAACTTCAGCCTGACTGTTTTTCACTTTGGTCATTACGTGGGCTGAGAGATCTTACTACTGGTAGATGCTATGATCAAGGTAAAGAGGCTGGAATGTTATAAAAGGGTGAAGGGGTGCGTGATATAACCCTAACGACTTTATATTTCTCTTCGCACATAGTTACCGAAGCTTGTCTTTGCCATTTTTGTGTGAAAAGGCAGGGCTGTTTGGCATGCAGTTTTGTACGTTACTAAACCAAAGCCGAGCCAGCCCTGGTGGTCTACTGGTTAAGATAGAGCATTCTGTCTGCTGTGGCCAGGTTCCCCCCACCAGGGAACCACATCATCCATCTGTCGGATGTCATATTGTGACAACTGTGTATTGCTGTGATGCTGAAATCTATGCCACGGGTACTTCAAACACCAGCAGGGTCATTCATGGTGGGCAGGTTTCAGCAGTTTCCAGACTAAGACAGAATAGGAGAGAGGACCTGGCCCCCTACTTCAGAAAGATTGGCGAGGAAAACCCTGTGAACAGCAGTGGAGCATTGTCTGATGGAGCACCAGAAGATGAGGGGATGGTGCAAAAAGACCGGGCAGGGCTCCGCTCTGATATACACAGGAGTCACCTCCAGAGCGCTAACAACAACAAAACCAAAGCTTTTTTAATGCAAAATCATTTCATCTTCATATTTCAGTAAGTTTAGAATATCATTTTTATTCCCTTCAGCCAGTAAAGTGTATGTGTAAAAAGGTGTGTATGTATGCATATAGTGTACATACATATAGTGTATATATAAAAAGGTAACATATTGCACAGATTAATTTTAAAACTACTTTTTAATATATAATCAAGGTTACATAATTCTCTATGCATTAGTTAAAAATATACAGTTTCACAGTGTAGAGATATATACTAATTATATATCATTAATGTTAATGACTTGATATTATTCTATTTACGTGACTTTATCAGTTTTAAAGGAGTTTCTTTGAATGAATGGCATGATAAATATTATTACTTAATTTCCAACCACACTCTCTCTATTTCTGAAATAACACCTATTATTTTATTACATACTATTCTAATGCTTTCTTATTGTTTTGTTAGTACTTATTTAAACCACAGTAATTTTTAATATTTTCTAATAACTTTCAGTTTTAATACCCAATATTCATCAGAGATAAGATTGCAAATTAGTTTCATTAATTCTTTCTCAAATTTTTAAAATTTCAAAAAGTAGCCTGCAAACCCCTGGGCACCTTCTTTTCAAAAAATACTTTGGCAACACAGGAAATTTAATCCACGAAGAATCCTTTATGTAATATCCTATATCCTTGAATTATACTTGTTCATTTGTGTGTTTCTAGAAATTATGTATTTAATAACATCTTCAAATGTGTTGATATACAGAAGTACATATGTATATAAAACAGGAAATACATTCTAATTTTCTATATCAAGGTGTTCCCATTTTTTCCCTTGATTATACCAGCTATTGTTTTATTCATTTCAATGATTTTTTAAAGGGCATTCCAGAAGATAGTTATCAACTAAATTGTTTTTATATTACTATTTCTTCCTTTTGATTTTCTTAGATTCCTTTGACTTTCTTCTAACTTGTATTGCACTTTTATATTCTTTATCTTTACATTCTCTGTTAAAAAGTAATTATTCTGTGAATATAGTTTTGGCTGCACCTCATTTATTTTAATGTAGACATTGCTTTAATGAAATTTACGTTCATAATAGTTAATTTCAAAATAGCCTGCAAGTGGAATTTTAATATTTTCTTTAACTCAAGCTATATTAACATAATATATTTCCTTTAATTGTAAGTAGTTGGATTCTGTTTATATATTTTCATTTTAATATTCAGCCTTATTGGATTGTCACCCAGGGATGTGACCTAGACTCTCTATGATATTTTGAAAATTTGTTAAAATTTTCTTTGAGAATTATAATGTGGCCATTAAAGAAAAGATTTTGCGTAACTGAAAAACTAAAGGGTTATATTCTTTTCATTGATGAAAGATAAGATCCAAAGTTAAGGTAAAGTAGTCATCAGCATTTATAAATCCAGTAACTTAACATCAAGTTATACATACAAAGAAAAGTTGACAGCACAGATTAGCACTAGAATATTTAACCTGTCTCTCTTGTTCCCTCACAGATAATTAGGCAAAACAATATTAAAATAATACAGAGAGGTGGATAATATAATTAATAGTATTGATTTAATCTATATCAATGTTGTACATCAAAATTACTTGCTAGACAACTTCTTATCTCATCTTTCACCTCTTATTTCATAGTCTTTGGTTTCAATAAATGAAAACCATGATTCTAACGGTAAAGCTGTTTAAGGCTCCTCAATCTAATAATTATTTTAGATCATGCTCTTAACTTAATAAATAACTGTGTTTTTTCCGTAGTCAAATTACAGAATCTTTCCAAAGATCTCATTTTCTTTTTTGTTCCTATTGTTGTGGTTTTACTGTTTATTAATGCTTAAGCAATCCTCCTTATTTGCCTATTATCTAACACTGTGAAACATTATCCTTCTATGTCTTCACTGTTCTTTGGGATACTTTTCACGTGTTCCTTAGAGCTCCACAGCTGAAATAATTATTAACATGTTTATTTTTTTAGCAATGTATCCAGCATCCTGAGGAATTTCGTGAGATCTAGGAAGTTCAGTAATTCTAAAAAGATATCTGTTTTTATCAATTTTATCTATTTTGTTTCCATCTTTTGTTTGATTGCTAATGCCACCATGCTTGGGGCCATCTTTTAGATATTAGTTACTGCTCAATCCTCTTCTACTACTAATGCACTGTAGAACTTAGCCTGAAATGTTTTCTGGATCCACACCCTTCTCAAATAGGGAATATGGCTACAAATCTTCTTGTATCTCCCAAAGTACTTTATCAAGAGTTTTCTGAGTCATTGCTGTACCATTTTTCTGTTGCTCTGCACTATATCTTACAAAGTTTATGACAATGAATGATAGTCTTCTCTAGTCCTGCAAAGTCAATACAAAATTCACCCAGTTTTATATTTCTTTCTGTTGCTGAGATTAGAGAGTGAGCGGGTGTCCTCGAATCACAATCCTCAATTGTTCTCAAATTCATGAGTAAAATTTGCAAGCCCATTTTTGAACAGTTGCTATGAAGCAACATTATTGATGATTTTCCTGCGAGGGTTTGAAGTCTTATTTTGTACCATTTGTCATAACATTTAGTATTACTAATTTTACTCTTCAAGTATTTTTATGTTTAAAGAACAGAATTCTATCAAAGGGCAGATGACATATTTTCTGCACTCATGCTTCTGATGGGATCTTTCTTTTCCTTTTCTGGAGGATCTTAAATAAATCTGTTTTTAATTCAAGTCTATGCTGTTTGTGTTACATGGGCTGGACATCTCACCCAGATTTATTTCTGATATTATGCTATTTTATCTAAATGATCATCAATGCCTTTTGCAATTCTGATTACCCAGGGGATTACTTGTCTGACAAGCAAACTGCCTGCCTGCAAGGAAATTATGCTGCAAGTACGCCAATTGTCAAGATTTATTTTCTTAGAGTCTTACTATCGTGAAATGTGTCCTTTATAATGTCAACCATTATATTGTAAAATATATGTGGAAATATTGGAATATATGTTTGTATAATATCTTAATCCCTACAGCATGTTCTTTTGTCAGCTCTATGTTTAATCCTATAAGCAGATAGACAACATGGGCGTATACTTCCACCAGAGCCTAAATCTGTAAACACCTTAAGTGTAAAAACAAAAATAGTGTAGTTAAAATCCTAAATAAAATACAGAATTTTAACAAATACTGCAGTCAACATAGTATCTCAAGGACATAATGGTTATTTTCTTTCAGAAAATTATAAGAAATATGCTATTTTGATCTTCAAGAAGCTAAGACAATTCACAGAATTTTTTTGCTAATATTTATTCCATTCCCTTTAAATTATATATATATACTTTTAAAGAATATAACAGAATATATGTATATATTTATTATATTCCTTAAGGAAATATATACTGTTGGGGTCGAGGACAAGCCATCTTAAAATATCCCATAATGGCATAGTGATTATTTTGAATGAAAGTTACTAGATAAGCAGCCAATGGAAAAAAAAAGTCATTTTGACCCTCCTTTCTGTTCTCTGTGAAAGCAGAAAATAAATCTCTCATGCAAACGGACCTCTCCTCTACATCCTTATCACCAGAGCCAGGGGATTCAGGGCTGAGGAGCCTGTATAAAGAAACCCTGTTTTACTAATTTACTGCCTCAAGCCTAAATTCTGTTTAAATTCCTCTGTTACTACATACGCCAAAGCTAAGTTTGTTTGTCCTGCCATTCTTCACAAATTTATTGTTTCTCTGTGTAAAAAAAAAAAACAAAAGCAGCCTCCTTTGTCCATCTCAGAAAGCATCACTTTTACGATCTCTGGTACATATGTATTAAATTGAGGTTTTTTCCTATTGATATGGTCCTGTGTCAATTTTATTATTAGTGCAGCCATAAGAACTCAAGAACAGTAGAAGGGGAAATTTCCCCCTCCCTGAAAATACATATATTTATTATTAGTATTCCTATCATACTTTTTAAAAAGGTGCGTAATAAAACATTAACTGTCTATATTACTTATACTTTCCAAAGAGGTTAACATATAACAACTCACTAATACTAAAAATAAAAACGTGATAAATATATGTATCAGCTGGAAGTTAAAAAATAAATAAATCCTGGTTGATACCTGGTTAGTAAATACAAATGGAATTATATTTCTCACTTCGTGAGAACTTTGAAAAAAGCACAGAGGTTTTATGATGTCATCCAGAAGCCAGACACTCTCTGTCCGTCTGCTTTCATTTGTTTGGAATATGCCTGTTGTTCTCACTGTGTCCTCATCAGACAGGAAGAAACTGGAAGGATCAAAATCCTGCAAACTATAGCATATGTACATCTTTTGCAGCTTTGTTTGTTTGTTTGTTTTGAGGAAGACTGGCCCTAAGCTAATATCTGTGAAAACTTAACCCCTATGACACCAGGCCAGCCCCTGCAGCTTGATTTTCTTCAAGTTCCATTGGAGTTTTCTATGAGTACTCACAGATTTGTCTCATTCTTTAAAATGGCTGCAAAGCATGCTGATATGAATGTGCATTATTTAACATGTTTTATATTGTGCAACATTTATACTGTTTCCGATCTTTAGTTAATATGATTAATTCTTTAATGATTACACTTGCACCTGTATTTTTCTGCATATGTGTAAACATATCTGTGAGAAAATTTCCTAGAATTTGTATTGTTGTGTAAAACAGTGTGTTTTAACAGATTTTAAATCTTTGATAAATCGTCATCCATACTGTTTAAAGGTTCTCATTTCCCCTAATAATATATTAAAGTGCCATCATACCAACACTAATAGATTATATTTCAACACCTTTTGATTTTTACCAATCTCATAAGTGACAAACAGTGCCCTGTGTATGGCTTTGCTATTTGCCCCAGAAATAGATTCCTGTCTCTTGTTGAACAAATCCTGAGGACTTCGTTCTAGGGTGCATTAAAATTTCTCTTTCGTTATCTGAACTTTCCCTTAATCACCCTGTTTTAGCTCAGTGGCTGTTCTGTTGCCAAATGTTCAACCTCTCCAGCCTAGTCCTGGGTTTGCCTTGATCCTTCCTTTCACTGCTGGGTGCCATTCTGAATCTTTATAGCAGTTCATTGCTAACTTTGGCAGTGAGAAAGTTACGCCAACATTGCTTCTTATTTTCCTCATTGAAAATTTTTTTTTTAGTTCTTGAATCTCAGTATGTCATTCTGCAATTATAAAATCTCTGAAACTTCCAGCCAGATTTAAATAAAATGTCAAATCAAACAAAATATTATCAACTCCAGCTGCAAGCTCATGTCCCTTCCCTCTCTGGTGCTCTGCTCTCTTTGTACTGCTCTCTAATGTTCATTGTCCACAGGGCTTTCTCCCTCCACTACGTTTTTAAAATGTACTCATAGACAAGAATATAACAAATTTATCCACTCTGAGACAGACATGGTGAAGGGACCTCAGTTAACAACCAATAAATAAGAAGTCAATTTGAGGGGCTGGCCCCGTGGTTCAGTGGTAAGTTTGCATGTTCTGCTTTGGTGGCCTGGGGTTCACTGGCTCGGATCCCAGGTGCAGACCTAGCACCGCACATCAAGCCATGCTGTGGTGGGCATCCCACATATAAAGTAGAGGAAGATGGGCATGGATGTTAGCACAGGGCCAGGCTTCCTCAGCAAAAAAGAGGAGAATTGGTGGCAGATATTAGCTCAGTGTTAATCTTCCTCAAAAACAATTTAAAAAATAATAAAGTAAAATGAAAAAATAAAAGAATAAGTCAATTTGAGGCCTTTTTTAAGCTACTTATTAGAAATTTAGCACTTAATTTTTTTCCTTCTTTCAGTCACGTCCATTGTTAAGTCTCTGTTTCTTAAATGTACATTATTACTGATGACAGAGTGTGGCAGAAATTCCATCATTCAGTCCAATAATACTAAAATATCAGTAAAAATGAATTCCTGTATTTTATCTGTTGTTCTCCAATATGCTTGCTTAAATTTTAATTTTGCCCTTAGTCAAATAATCACCCAATGTCACCTTCTCTGCTTCCTTAGTTTCACATTTAATATATAATCATACAGGATCTATTTGTTAATATTTTTGAAGCCCTGTCATTTTAATGAGGAAAGAAACTAACAAGAATCTGGAAGTGTTACCGAGTGAAAGGATATGACTATAACTGCCATAAAAAGCTAAAAAGGTGCAGTGTTCTGAAACTACTTGCCCAAGTTTCTTTTCTCAGAGTACAACGAGAGCACAACTCCTCTATCGTAACAGGCAAAATGATTAACTGATTCAAAATAAGCAATATATCGCTACTTCCCCTGAAACACAGGTCTGAATCGCAAGAGAAAATCAGACCAGTGGCACCTTTCTTTGATCCAAATGATTCTGGAAGCAGACAGATATAAGGAGACGCCTTTTACAGCATCATGCCCGGAAGGTTAACTACTTTTTATGCTTCAAAGTCACTCTCCCTGTCTAGAGAACATCACGCCTAAATTGGAAAGGGCACATCTTTTTGGTTTAGCTGTTGTAGTCTGATTAACAGAGGAAGTCAAGCTAGTAGTCTTTATTGTTACTGTTAACCATTTATGGTCTATCTTTCTACATTCTATACTGACAGGCAAGCAGCTCTATCTGTTGTTGGTTCTGCAGCTAGGTATTTGCAGTTATTGGTTCATAAACGTCTTATAAATTAAATTAAAGCCAGAATAAAAATTACTGGACTTTATCATGTCATACACATTCATTTGATGTACTACATATAGACAGAATTATAAAATATTTACATGCTTCTTTATTACTCCTTTTGTGGGGCAGGGGAGAGACAGGTTGCTGGTCTTTTAATTTGGATTACGTCACAGTCAAGGAAAAAGTGAAACATTTACTGGTGTTTATAGATAGAGTTCCTTACATGTGTGTTGGAAGTTGAAGTCTCTTTGCCTCCTGATACTCTCCACATTCAGAGCTTTCTGTCCTTCCACACCAGGATATCAAATCCTTCTCTTGGATGGAGTGAAAGTGGGAGAACTTAGGTAGGTCTATTGGAGGTATTGTGGTGGCTGCTTTAATGACAGCTGCTGCTGGCACTATCAGATGAGCTTGAAAAAGATGTTCGGTTTTATTAAATGCACAGCCCTCAAAATCCTGGACATTTGTCCGCATTTTGTGTTAGTTTTCCTAGTTCCAATATTCAGATGTTAGCCGAGATCCCGATGGCATTTTAACATAGTCATTGTATGCAAAGATCAAAGAAAAAGCAGATGTTTTTGATGGCTACCTCACAATGGAAATTATTTAGTCCTTAAATGTCCAGTAAGGGAGATTCCATGGCCTTCACTAAGCCATAGATACATTTGTAAAAGTGTATTCACTTGCTCTTGCAGCTTAAAGATTACCACAGACTTCCCACTTTAAGACGATTACGCATTTATCAACTTACAGTTCTGAAAGTCAAAGTCTGGCTGGGTGTAACTGGGGTCTCTGCACATGGTCACACAAGGTGTACGTCAAACTCTCGGCCATTTGGGATTCTTGTCTGGAAGCTCTGAGAAAGAATCCTGTCCAAGCTCGTTCAGGTTGTTGGTTGAATTGAGTCCCCTGAGGTTCTAGACTGAGATCCCCATCTGCTTGTTGGTTGTCAGCCGGCCATGTGCTCTCAGCTCCTCAAGGCTGCCCACATTTCTTAGCACATGGCTTGCTCTATCTTCAAAGTCAGCAATGGCACCTCAAATATTTCCAACCTCGTGCTTTGAATCTCACCTCTTCATCACCTCTCTTCTTTCATACCAGATATTATAGTCATCTCAACTCTTCCTTTTATGTCTAGAAAAATTCTACAAATGGGGTCTGTTGTATATTAGACTTGAGAGTAAATGCACCTCAATCGATCTCCCTTTGACAATTAAAACAAGACAATTTTCACTGTCCACTTGTTATATGAAAAGAGATGCAGCTACGTCCTTCCTAAAGCACCTTCCAGAGCCAAATGATTCCTGGAAGATTCTGAGAGACCCTTGAGTTTCTAAGGCTGTTGACAACAAATGTCCTGCAACATTCTGCATGAATCTCATTTCTGACTTCCACAGAAGAGACCTTCCTGGGCACTTACAGCTTTATAGTGATAAAAGATCTAGAAATAAACAAGCTGAATGGATTTTACAGGAATCCCCAGGAACAAATACATTGACTTCCAGGATAGGAATGCAGATATTTGCATTTTTACCAAGGATTCAGTACTAGTAACATTTTCAGAGATTAATTTTTGAGGGCCATTGTTCCAAATACTATAGAAACTGTTGATCTTTATTAAGAAGAATTTCTCTAAGATTCTAATTTTCATATAATTATCAGGGTTGCTTTCTACAATCACAATGTTAGGCTAAAATATATATTACCCTATTATCCTGAAAAGAATGCCATAGTTTTAAAATTGTAATGTTTTCGAAAACTTACGGAAAAAAAGAATGAGCTATGTGCTTTTAAAAATTGTACATCATAGTAAATCATCTTAGGATCTTAGCATTGATTTTTAAAGTATTTACAAACTTCCTTTAAAATTCCAGTTTATATGTAGCTATTTACATTAATGTCTGATTTTCTTCCAATGATGAAATATTTGATCTCATTTATCTTTCTTTTTTGGATAATAAAAATACAAAAGTGCACTAAAAAAAAGTGATTCTTTTCATCCTTTCACAAAATTATTTCAAACCCAAATTCACTAGTCTCACTTTGGTTCCTCATTCAGGTTTAGTCAATATAAAGCTGTTAATGTAACATTGTGCAGTTTGGCATTTCCCTCCATAATATTTGAGAAGCGGATGTCTGATTCAACACTTCCTAATAGGAGGAGAGACAACTTCATTTCAGGAGCTTCATGCATATCAGAATTTTCCTGCTGAGCTATCTATTACCCTGTAAGATCATAAGTTATTTCTATATTATGTAAAATGCAGCATGCATCGAAGGTGACATATGCCATTTGGGGGTTTTATTATAGTTCACCCAACAAATTGTAAGGACAGTCAAATCAAAATGAGATTTCAGAATGCAAAACAGCATTCACGCTAGTGGCTCACCTGATGTGCTGTTCTATTATATGCTTGTCCTGTCCCATTGTAAGATGCCTCCTTAGAGGGAAGTATGAAAAGCGTCACTCAGTTTTTCTCTCACTAAATACTACCTGTACATTTGTGATTCTGTAATTTCATTTCAAGTGTCTCTTGCAAATTGAATCAAGTCCTATGAGGACAGATACTGTCATCTGCAAGAAAAATGCATAGTTAACCACAAACTATACTCTTCACATATGACTAAATATATTTTCTAATACATTCAGGTGAAAATAGATGTTTCTTCTCTATGAGGCTGGTTTTTTTTAATGTATTTTAGGCATGCGGCTGAGAGTAAAATCTTAGCAATGTAACAGATTTGAAATGGTACTGTCATGCAAACCCTTAAATATGACAATATATTTGCAAGTAACAGTTCTAAAAAAAAGCTTTCTCTTTTGTTCTTTAAAACACACTGTAACTCGTGTTTTGCCATCTATTATATTTGTTTAATAAAACATATATATATATTTGTACACATATAACCACTTTTTATCTATATATATATCTAACTATATATGTATAATCAGTATATGCAGAATGCCATCCTATACTGGTGGAATTACAAACTAAAGAAAGAATGAGAGAATATGGTTCTTGTCCTTACGAAACCCATATCTAAATGGGGAGTAAAAGTAAACACATATTGCATTTAAAGCAACAAATCTGATTTTTCTAGGTTATCCTATCCCTTAACCACAGATGATGCTTCCAGGAGTTAGACATGCCACCAAAAAAAGGGCCAAATACCAAACACATCATTTCTCCTATAAATCTAATTCTACTCCTTGTGTTTCCATATGATTTGGAATCACAAGAACTGGAATATGGCCAGACAACCACTGTCTTAGTCACTATTTTTCTTAGGATTCATGTGATTCATTTCCCAGTGTCCCTTCTCCATCTATTGAAGGCTGTTGTTTGGGTTGCATACAAACCAACAGGAACCCATAGTCACTGAGTCTCTCTAATATCAAAGCTTAAGTCTGCAGTGTTATTTAATGGACTCAGTATTCGTTTCCAAACTAAATTTACAGGAGAAATGATGTGTTTGGTATTTGGCCCTCTTTTTGGTGGCGTGTCTAACTCCTAGAGCCATCATCTGTGATTAAGGGATAGGATAACCTAGACAAATCATATCCTACCTGGTCAACTCCTTCAGCGCGTAGTATGTGTTAATTTCTCTCAAAAGAGGTTGTATATAAGAAAACAATGTCTGGCTTTGATACTGCAAATAGTCACTTGGAGGAAATATAGAATGAGCTTACTTAAATGAGTCTTGAGGTGAGGTGTAAGGGAAAGACAGTCTGTTTTTCTGTGTAGGGAGAATGCCCATTGTTTGATGATTTGTAAGTTGATATATTTAAAAACACATGTGTGTGGTACTGAGTAGGCTAAACTAACTGAAGCCATGAGAATAAAATATTCTCTGTGACAAAAGAAAGTGAAAGTATCTTAGGAGTAACGCTCCTGTATCTCAGGAATTTGAGTTATATCAGAGCATTGGAAGCCAATGATAAAAGAAAAAAAAATAGAGTATACAGAAAATGCATTGCTGAAGAGTGGGTTTTGATTTGTTTTTGTTTCGTTTTTGATTGCTTGTTTGTAGTGGTTTCAGAAAAAGATAAAAGAGAAGGAAGCAAAAATAGAATATAATTTGCAATAAGAGAATTAGGGCAAGCTAAGTAATGTTATGGCATTTCTCCTTTGCACAATAACACATTTTAGTACCTTGATCACCTAACTATTTTAGAAGGATTCCAGTTGTACGAGTAAAATAACCCCATCTTGATATTACATTTTATTATAATGTTTAAGTAATTTTGATTATTACTTTTGCTTCAGTTAACTTCAGTTATTATTACTTTTATTTCGGTTGATCTCAGTTAGCTGAAATAATTTTGACCACGAGTTGATCGTATTTGAAATAAACATGGCTGGACCACTCCAATCATCAGGTCTATAATGTAATAGCTACTTCGAATATTATGTTACAGAACAACTCTCCTCACCTGTCAATAACCTCCTGCTCTCATCTGTCTGTTTATTTATGCAATAGACATTTGCCACAACCCAAAGTACTCTACATTTACAAAAGGCAAGCGGAGCAGAATCTCAAAGAACTTCACGTCAATCTGTTGTAATCACCAGAAGGAATGCTTGACAAGTACATGTTTGTTCAAATGCACTCTTACCCTTATGCCTTGGCTAATATCTTGCAGATCAAAAGGAGCCTTGATTCAGCAGAGGTCTGTGATTAATTCACCATCTATGGGAGGGCAAGAGAACATCCATCTGTGTTTTAATACAACACTCCTTCCGATGAGTGTGCCTTGAGTTCATTCTCATTTCTCATCCTTGAAAAGATCCAGATAATAAAACGTTATTATTCTGAGCATATTTTTTAAAAATCCCATAATCCTGAAGCTTTAAATATTATGATACAATAGATATTTTGATATTTAGGGAGGAAAAACTGGAAATAAAAATCTGGGTACTAGGTAAAATAGTGGAAATAAAAATAAAAAAATACTAGAAATATATCAGAGTTATTTCCTGGGCTCCTTTCAAAAGATTTGATTTTAGAAAACATTAGTTTGAAGAGAAAGGCAAAAATAAGGGTGAAAACTTTGCCCACTATTGAAACATCTAATTGTAACCTCTAAGAGAATTTAACAATGTATGGATGATTCAGTCTTTTATATCTTCCTACTCAAGTTCCAATGAGGAAAATAAGAATAGGACAATTTTTGTTAATATAAAAACTATTAATAATACTAGCCCATCTGTAACTGGGCTGGCCCAATGGCACAGTGGTTAAGTTCATGCGCTCTGCTTCGGCAGCCTGGGGTTTGCAGGTTTGGATCCCAGGCACAGACCTAGCACCATTCATCAAGCTGCACTATGGTGGCATCCCACATTAAATAGAGGAAGATTGGCAACAAGTGTTAGCTCAGGGTCAATCTTCCTAAAAAAGAAAAAGCCTTTGATACATGGGTGCATTTACAGTCATGTGTCCCTTAACAATGGGGACTTATTCTGAGAAATGTGAGGTTAGGCAATTTCATCATTGTGGGAACATCATAGAGTGTACAAACCTAGATGGTATAGCCTACTACACACCTAGACTGTATGATACTAATCATATGAGACTACCATCATATTCTGTCATTGACTGAAGCATCATTATGCTGTGCATGATTGTATTTATAGAGGCCCAAAAAACTCTTAAGTCCTCTATATCTTATAATGATCTGGAAAAAAGGTTTCAATGAAAATCAGGATGAGTAACTTCTAAGTCTATCTTGAATTAAGAATGAGAATCAAGGGGTCGGCCCCGTGACTGAGTGGTTAAATTCATGTACTCCACTTCTGTGGCCCAGGGTTTCACTGGTTTGGATCCCGGGCATGGACTTGGCACTGCTCATCAGGCCTTTCTGAGGTGGCATCCCACATGAAAAAAACAGAGGCATTCACAACTAGAATATACAACCATGTACTGAGGGGCTGCGGGGAGGAGAAGAAGAAAAAAAAAAAAGAATAAGAAGCAAGCAGAGAAAGTAGGAAAATATCTAAATTCCTAAATGCAACAAATCACAGTTGAATACTTGCTAGAATTTGAGAATTTGACTATTAGCTGAAATTAAGAATAGTCATATGCTTTATCCATTTGCAAACACTGTCTCTCCCTAGAGCTCTTACTATTCCAGAAGACATAGAGAAATAAGTAAAAGGATATGCACTCCATATGCACTCCAAAGAAAAGACTATAAAAATAATTAATGACTTCATTCACAAAATCATTTTAAAAGATATCGGGACTCATATATGAGGCATCATGGTGGATTAATGTACTAAAGGAGCCACTTCATTGAGGGGGAAAATAAACTAAAAACTGGAAAGAAGTAATAAAAATGTTTAAATGAATCACTGACCAAGGAATATGGGATCCCAGAGGCCAAGATTAAAGTGAAAGTAAGAAGTCTTTTTAGTAAGCACATACCCTAAGCATCTTCTCCCTTAGCTTAACAGGGAAAGACTTATTAACTTGAGTCTTTCTTATGATGACTGCATAGGCGCAGAGACAGGAGCTAAAGTTGAAGTCCTTCTCCAGGGATGAGGAGTCTGATGAAACACTCCTCCATTAAGCCTGTCTTAAATGAGAACACTTGCAGTGTAAAGGTGAACAAGAAGATATGATCCTGCTCCACAGACTCAGCAAGAAAATTTTACGGTATCGAATTTGTGGCTAGTGTAAAACACACACACACATACAAATACACACACACACACTCACTCTTGAATATTCATAAGCACAATCCAGGCATTATGTGAAATTCAACAGAACATTCACACCACTTGAGTGGTTTAAGTCATAGTACTCAAACCATAGTGATCTGAGATAAACACTTGCCCCAGTGATTGCAAGAAGCAAATGCAAATCCTGTCAGAAGAGCACAGCTTCTGTGCAAGCCTTAAAAATTTCCCAAAGAAAAATGTCAAGAACATGGACTCCTCGTCAAAATTCTCAGAACAGTGAATCCTGAAAGTGATATTGCAGAAGAAAGCAGATACCAGAATCAGATCAGTATTGATTTCAGATATTAGATTTATCACAAACAGAATATAAAATATTTACTGTATATTATGTTCTAAGAAGTAAAAGAAAATACGAACTAGAAACGAAAATTATACAAAATGAAAAACAGATTTGAAAAAATCAAATACAATATCTAGAAATGAAATGTTTAGTTACGCAACTAGGGAGAATTAGTGGACTACTTGTACAGAATTAGTGGATTATCTAGTTTAATTCTCTTAAGTGGAAGATCTAAAAGGGGCTTCTACTAACAATAATAAACGGTGAGGAATTTAACAGCAACCATTCACCTTATACATTTACAAGCATGGGCTACTTTTATTCTAGAAGAGATAAAAAAATAAAGGAAACAGAATATTCACATGAATTTCAAAGTATAGATTTTAAGAGAAAATGGTTAGTTTCTAGAACTACATTAATTTAAAATAAATCTGAAGAAAGTATCTACAATATAGCATACATTAAAAAAAGATGAAAAATGTGACATACAACTTAAGAAACATGGAAGAGAAAAGGAAATGATCTGATGTATGTTTACTTAGAGTTCTAAAGGGTGATAATTAGATTACAGAAAGAACGAAGAGGAGGCAATGTCTAAAGAGGTAATGTTTGTGAATTTTCTAAAAAACATCAAATCTCACACTTTGGAGACCTGAATTTTTAATAAAGATAAAGAAAACACGAACATATTTATAATAACTATTTTTTTAAGATTTTACTTTTTTTCCTTTTTCTCCCCAAGGCCACCCAGTATATAGTTGTATATTCTTTGTTGTGGGTCCTTCTAGTTGTGGCATGTGGGACGCTGCCTCAGCGTGGTTTGACGAGCAGTGCCATGTCCGCGCCCAGGATTCGAACCATTAAAACACTGGGCCACCTGCAGCGGAGCGTGCAAACTTAACCACTCGGCCACAGGGCCAGCCCCACATTTATAATAATTTTGACAAAGCTTCAGAACACCAAAAAGAGAGCAAAGGAGAGAGGGAAAGGGAGAGAGAGACTGTCTAAGAGATCAGGAAAGAAATAACATTGCAACTAAAGTGAAATGATCATGAGAGTGAAGGTTGACATCTCGATGACATCTATGATAGGCAGAAGACACTGAAGTAAGACTTTTAAATTAGTGACAGAAATAACCATAGATTTTGAATTATCAACCCAGAGAACTTTCAAGATAAGGGTAAAACAAGATATTATCAGACAAACTAAACCCAAAGAAATTACCTCTATTAAAGGAATCTAAAGACTGTATTTCAAGAAGGTAAGCAGTCACAGTAGAAAGGTCAATGTGGCAACATTATTAGAATTAATTAATGCTAAAAAAGGAGTGAGATACAAGAAAAACATAAACAAATTAAATCTTTACCACCGGGCAACAAAAAATTATTACAATGTAAAATAAGAGATTATATTGACAGTAGCCATGAAATATACATTTTCCAGGCATATATGATTAAACATAAAATTTTAATAGGAAACTGATAGAAAAATTTACTGAAAAATACATAAGGAAATTTGAATATGGTGCAAATATCGTTTTCTAGAAATAAAATAATCAACATCAAAATGATCTATATTTTTTACAAATTAATCTGGTTTAATTTTATGGGAATTGAACCAATAGATTGATTCTAAATTTATCCAGATAAAAACTTGGAAAATTCTAATACTTTTTAAAAAAAGAATTATAGTAGAGGATCTCCTTAAGGGAAAATTAAAGTATATTAAAATATATAAAAATTAAAAGTTTTTATTGGAACAGTATGTTTAATATGAAGCCTAAATAAACACACATTTTGCATATGCGTATAACACATGTATGCATACATACCCACACATGTATATACATATACATATATGTTTGATAACATTGATATAAAAATACTAGCTATAGTCATGTATTACACATGTATAAGTTATATAACATGTGCTATGCATCTATACTATTAAAAACATAATGTAATATATAAATAGCCCAAAATAGAAAATATCTAAATATATTATATAAAAATAGTGTATTTTATTTTTTATCTATTATAAATTAAGTATTATACAGTATTAATTCTACAATGCACCTTACATAGTTAATATATTACATTATATACTAGAAATTGAAAGTCATGCTATAGTTTATTACCTATACTATATTTTGCATACTATATCATTTTGTATAAATACATACAATGTACAACAGGTAATAGCCCAGGAAGAATTACTAATTTATAAAATAAATTCAAAGCATATAAGTTGGCAGAGGTAAAAAGGGCATAAATCTACACTTTCCAATTTATACTTTTAAAAAATACAGTGAAGTACAGGACTCATAAAACTAAAAATAAATAAGTAGGCAAACAGATAAATAAAGCTCATGCTCTTAGCAAAACACGAAGAGAGAGAATGTCCAAATTTAAAATTACCTGTAAGTAGAAAGCTAACCATCAAATTCCAAAGAAGGCTGTTCTATTTCACACCCCAACCCCTGCCTTCTCAGACAGCCAGTGCAGTTTGTGAAACAAAATGAAACAAATCCAAAACAAACAAACAAAAATCTATGCAGAAAGGGAAAGAAGGGAATTACTCAAAATCCTAAAGTCAATCTAAACCATAGCCAGGAAAAGAATCTAGGTGAAAATACAGAGAAGGTGTGCTGGGAGATCGGAGAACCGAGTAAAGGGGAAAAACTCAAAAATAAGCATCAGACATGAGGTAGTAGCTTTGGAAAAGTGAAGCTTCAAGTAGAGAAAAATGTTAAGTGCAAGGAAGGGGCAACCATTGGAAACTGTATGATGAAAAACAAAAGAAACCAGAGAGGAAATTTTTTTTCTTTTGCTTGAGGAAGATTGTCCCTGAGCTAACATCTCTGCCAATCTTCCTCTATTTTGTATGTGGGACGCTGCCACAGCATCGCTTAATGAGTGATGTCTAAGTCCCTGCTGGAACCCTGGGCCAACGAAGTGGAGCCAACAAAGTGGAGTGCTAACTTAACCACTATGCTGCCAGGCTGGCCCCAGGAGAAGAGATTTTAAGTCCTTAAACAGAAGATATCAAAGACTTGAAACACATGAAATAACCACTTCCCCCAAAAAGGCATTCAGTGCCTGAATCACACTTTTTCACTGTAAAGGAGAGTATTCGTGAATTTGAAATCTTGTATTTCACTCCACACCACCAACCACATCGAAAGTACAAGCAGCTAGTATACAAAACGATTACAAAAAGAAGAGTGAAAACGAGAGCCCAGGTGGTTCAGCTAAGGAAACTGCCTCTCCCCACGTGCTCACCCTGAGAAAGTACGCTGAGCAGAAGAAGGTTATAGAAACACTTCAAACTTAAATTCCCTGAAACAAGTATTTGGGACCAAAAAAAAAAAAGACTGAGTCAAAAATTCAAATAGAATGGGCAAAAATGATCAACAAAATGAAGATTGATCAACATTAAAAAAATAAATGGAAAACAAAAAATGATACTAGTAATAAAGACTAAATAACAAGCTGTCAGAGAGCTAATAGATTTAAATAAAAACGAAATCAGAGGAAGAAACGGAGGAAAACAATAAAGATAATGAAAATGTGATAAAGAAAGAAGCAAAAAGGGCCAGAGAATAATTGATGGAAATGAAAGACAAACTAAGATAATCAAATGTATGTGTAAATGGACTTCCTGAAGAAAAACAAAAAGTAATGGGATTTGCTGCAAATACAAAATAATTTTAATCAACGTACTTGTAGATTCCAATATATACATAATGTTCCATAGGGAATAAATAAAAATTGACCTGCGATGGTCAATCTCATGATGGATCCTAATAAAACAATTATATTTTAAAACTAAGGAATAAACACTGAGGGCTTCCAGGAGGAAAGATCACATAATGTATGCGTGTAGTAGATTTAGGGTGGCATCCAGATTCTCAAAACCAACACATAAAGCAAATAAAAATTTTTCAAAACTCTGAAGACCTTTTATCATAGGATCTTATATCCAGTGAAGCTGTCCTTCCTTTATCAAACCTATAGAAAAAGTTGTAAATCTCAGAGAGCTTGGGATATTTTACATCAGAGAACTTATTCATTAAGATCTACTACAAGAACAATCTCTTCTAAACCAACGATGACTGGGGAAATGAACAAAAGAACTAATGAAAATAAGTAAAATCCACATGTAGGGGGAAAAACTAAAATGGAGTACAAATGAAACAAATGGATTGCAGTATTTCAGTAGAAAAATAACCACACTGAAGAGGAACAGAAAGAAATAAATCAATTAACTCATGAACACAGTATTTGGTCTCTATGCCCTAACACTAGAGAAGAAAAGATCTTTAAACAAACATTGAAACATAGTTGGAAGGCTTCTTTTTTGCAAAAGCGTAGGTTAGCAACACTGAAAGTAATTTCTCTGCATTTTAGGATAAAACACGTAAGTAAGTATGTTGTGGATGATGGAAATGTTTCCATTGTCAGAAAGGCAACAAATATGGAAAGAGGAAGAGGAGAATAAATCCTGTTGTGTTGAACTGGAATTTAAGGTATCTAAATTTACGGTTTTAAGGGGGGAGAGGGGTAATCTAACTCTTTTTTATGAATTTCAACATGTAAATCTTAACAGAAGCAATTAATTGGTCAAAAGATATATTCTATATAAAAATATTTATGTTCTATAAGCAGAAACAATAACCAAGTGAGTAACAGCCTCAGGTTAATGACAGAAAACCAGGTCATATACACATATATAAATACTGTTGCTGGTCTGAAAAGCATTTCCAATTTCTATGCCTGATTTATCCCACTCCTCTTTATTACAATCTTGCAAGTTGTCATTTTAACAATTGTCATATTTCTTTTTTCTTTTCTTTCTTCCCAAAGCCCTAGTACCTAGCTGTAGGTCCTTCTAGTTCTCTCAGCTGAGACACTGCCTCAGCATGGCTTTATGAGCAGTGCTAGGTCTGCGCCCAGGATCTGAACCGGCAAACCTGAGCCTCTGAAGCAGATCTTGTGAATTTAACCGCTACGCCACTAGACCAGACCCTGTCATATTTCTTCTTTAAAAAAACTGTCAATACTTGAGAAATCATTAGTGGAACTTTGTGGCTTACAGGCAAAAAACCTATCAAGAAATTTTTCAAATATTGTTAAAAGAAATCAATATCATCTTCCAATGGTATCATCTTTCAAATATTCCACATATATTTCTATCTAAATGTACTATTACAACCAATGTTTTGCTAATTAGTGGAATTTAGAGTAAGTTTATGTCAAAATGCTTTATCTTGTTGCACCTGTTTTTAAAGAACTTCATTGCTTGGTGTGACATCACACAAGATAATAAACAAAACACAACCCAATATGATATACACAGGTGATGTATCTCTAAGGTACCTAGGAAGCAATAAAACTGTGATTTTTAACAAAAAGCTCCTCTTTTGCTGATTATTAGGATAAACACTTTAAAGAGCTTTTGTTCAGATTATTTTACTTTTAAAAATTATCTCCAACTGGATGTACCTTTATTTTTTAAGCTAGAGGGAAGCACGAGCTTGCTTGAACATGACTCAGAAATAAGTATTCATTGATCAGTATAAAACTGTGAAATAGTTTATGGCAAAACAGCATGACTATATCATTGGTCATCAAAGAATAAGTTAGCATTAACTTTGTCTTTTAGTAGATTATATAGAATGATTAGAAAGACTTAGGCAGTCTGGAAATATGTGTGTGTTTGTGTGTGTGTGTAAACATTGGGTTTGAAAATAATAACTTTATTTAATGTTATTTAGCAAGACAATTCCCCATATAGAACAATTGGTTATAATTTTTATCAGGTAGTGGCAAGGTATTTACTATTACCTATTTAATGCACACATTCAACAGTGTTCTTCAGAATCCATCCCATATTTATGTTTTGTTTTAACAGGACACAATGCCACAATTGCATTAGCAGTTAATCGAATGCATGCAAACTTTAAATAATAGGTAGGATTACTTAAAATCAGCTTTTCACAGTTTCAGCTGACATATATCTAGACAATTTAAGGTGGAAAATTGAACAAATAAATGGCAACTGGATCAATTAACATAACTATTCCAGAAATTTTGCTTCTTATTCACCCTTCCAAAGTCTTTCTTATTCAATATAAGTCAAATTATTTCCCTGTATTAACCACTCTTTCTTTGCTTAAAGAACCTAAGCATGCAATATACTATGAATATAAGCCTTTCATGGAAAAAGTAACACTAATTTATTATTAAAATATAATAAATGACACCCTACACGTTGTCTGATTTGAGAAAAATAATTAATTTTGATTGTCAAATTGCCCAAAATGACTGGTTTGCTGTTGCTATCTGGTTATTTGGCTATAAAAATTTGCCATTTACAATTTGCTGTGATATGCCCAATGAAATCTGTGAAAGTGAAGAACATAATAAATTTTAAATCTTCTTTAAAATGTAAATTGAAAAATAATAAGGAAATACCACTCAGACATGAATGAAAGCAAATATATAGTATTTAGGGGCTGGCCCGGTGGAGCATTGGTTAAGTTTCACTTCTCGGTGGCCTGGAGTTCGACAGTTTGACAGTTTGGATCCCGGGTGCGGACATGGCACCGCTTGGCAAAAGCAATGCTGTGGTAGGCGTCCCACATATAAAGTGGAGGAAGATGGGCATGGATGTTAGCTCAGGGCCAGTCTTCCTCAGCAAAAAGCGGAGGATTGGCAGTAGTTATCTCAGGACTAATCTTCCTCAAAAACAAAATATATATATATACATATATGTAGTATTTAAGCATACTACTGAATCTTCTCTAGCTCAGAGAGCATTTGTGCCAGTCTCACAAGACAAGAGGCACAGATTTCAGTGCTTGCCTATAACTAGGAACCTATTCACACACACACACATACACAGTGTACAGATTTTGGGCTATTAAAAAACTATAGCATCAGAGTAAGAGTAAACCAGAGTGCACTGTCCTACTATCCTACTGCCCCCAAATCTAGGGAATGGCAAGAAGAGTTGCCTGATCCCGGGAAAAAGCCATCAATCCACAAATGTAGTGTACAGTGGTCACGGCATAACACGATTTTTATGTCTCTGGCAGAACTGAATAAATTCTTCAGTGAAGAAAAGTCTATTCACCCTAGGGTTTTAAGAATTTCTATAGGAATATTTTCAAGGACAATTGACCATGAAAGAGTCAAACATAAGTAAGCAAGAAGATTAGGTTCCAAGGTGGTAACTGTTAGATACAGACCTGCAAACATTTCAGGTAATAACATTTTCAGTGGTGAATCATTTTTGATATACTTACAACATCACATGCTGTTACTAAATAGATATATTTAATTTCTAGACATTCTGAAACTGAATACTATGTTTGAAGAAATTAACGTCCACCTTAAAAATATCTGCAGTCAGCACAGAAGCAAAGAAGTTACTTAGTGGAACTGAAAAAAATCTTAAGTAGATGTATAAAAGCAGAATGGGAAAAAACGTAACTAAAATTTCAATGAATGGCTTAACAACAGATTAGACACAAGTGGAGAAAGGATTAGTGAGGTGAATACAACAGAGAAATTATTCAATTTGCAGTGCTGAGAGGCAAAATAATAGAAAATATGAAAAAAGAGATGGACATAAAGGATAGAATAAGAAATTCTAAAATATATTTAACCAGACTTCCAAATGGAAAGGAGAGTAAAATTCAGTTTGAAGTACTATTTGGAAAATGAGGGCTGGGAAGTTTTCAAATATGATGAAAGATACCAATACAAGACTTAACATGATCAACAACCCCCCACTGGCTGTTTAAATAAAGGATAATCTGTCTTTTTGAAAAAGGAAAATGTGCAAAATGAGGGGAAGATGTGAAAAGCAGGGAGGAACAATGGTGAAAAAGACAAATTACCTTCAAAGGAGAGTTGGTACCTAGAAAACAGCAGCAGTAGAAACAGGTGGGATGAACGCCGGTGGGCTGAAAGAATTAACTGTCACTGGCTACATAAAATCCTGCACCTAGAGCAACTGTCCTTAATGAAGGAGTGGAAAGTAAAGACAAGTCTAACACTATTTACTCTTGTAACTGTTATGACTAATTAGATACATTTAAAATCTAGACTGTAAGAGAGAAACTTTATCATTTTATTATGGTTATGTTTAATTATAAATTTAATTATTTTCATATACAAAACTAATATTTAGGTAGTTTTAAAACCTTTCTTCTGCAGAGAAATATGTCTTTTAGAAATGTGAATGACCACTTCAAAATATAGCCCCCATACCCACCTACTTAAACCATACTTAGTCTCCAAATAAAGGCAGTAACGAAGTCAGACTTCTACCTAACACAACATGGCTGTCTACAACAGAAAACATTCTAACCTTTCCAGGAAGAGGATATAAAGTCCTTGGGTGATGTTCACTGTTTTGATATCCTGTAACTTAAATACTGTGATATAAAGTTAAGTGTCATTAATTCATTTTATGTTAGATGATAAGGGAATAGGAGAAGGAAGAAAATAAAAATTTACCATATCTATCTATCTATCTATATGTGTCACACAAATTCATAACAAAATAAAAAAGAAATACTTATAACTACTACAGTCTTCCAGTTCTCATTTCTGAAACTGGTCACATAGTCATAGTATCTTTTTTCAACACCTGTTCCATATTCCCTTTGCCCTTAGCAAGAACCTCAGCTGATTGTGGTTCTTTTCTTGCTGAAGTGACCCAAACATTCATTTCTGAAGGGTCTGGGCTATTAGCAGTCCTGTCTGAACTGAGCTTTTATAGTTTTCTGTTGAGTTTAATCACAGTACATGGTCATACTAAGAGATGCTTTAAGTGATCTGTTATATTCCAGACATACTCATTCTTACCTTCAAGGTTCAGGAGCAACCAAATTTTCCATTGGTAATCAGAATCAATCACCCCAGCCAGGACACTAACCCAATTCTTTGCCTATTAATTCAGATGCACGTGGAGCCCAATGTGGCCAGGTGGTGATCTCAACTTCCAGTTCAATAGAATCATTTTTGTGACTTGATGAAAGGTTTTCTCCTTTCTGTATAAGACCTCTAGACAAACATAGCCTAAATTTGAGAGAGCAGGAAGCAAAAATTTTGATAGTGGATTATCTAGGGATAGTAGTGAGAAGAGCCACTCCCATTTCTACCCCTTGATTCCTGAAGCAGTAAATTATTTTTACGAGATATAGCACTATTTAGTAACCACTGATGTACAGCATATACTGAGACACAAAAATCGTGTTATGCCATGACCACTGTGCACTACCGAAAACTAGCAGATCACTCTGTCATTGTTAAATAGTCTGGAATAGAACATTCAAATAAGGAATAGTGCTTTCTACCATATGGCTTTCTACCATAATAGCCCTCGTTCTAAGGTCAAAAGACCATGTGGGGATTCTACCAGTTGCTAGTCTGTTCCAATAATGCCTTCTGGAGTTGGCTAAATAACCACAGGGTTGGTTCAGAGTCCTCACTGGGTCCACTGTGAAATAAACTTGAGCTAAAACTCTACTGATCCCCTGGCCTACATGAGACCATACTGAGACTGGTGGCTAACAGTATTTTTTTGTGTTTCCAGGAATTACTGTTTGTTCAGAGCCATTTGTCCAATAATTTCCAAAAA